>NC_030858.1:1431945-1638686 GCF_000208745.1 Theobroma cacao
ATGTAAAATCACAAGTGATATTTTTATTAATTATAATTAATCAATCATTGATTATAAGAATTTATTTGACTCAAATACAAATACGAGACCTAATTAAACTCAATCAAAAAATAAAAATTTACTAATTATAATTAATTAATTATTAATTATAAGAGTTTATTTGACGCAAATAAAAGTATAAAATTTTATTAAACTCAATAAAAAAATAAAAATTTATTTAAATATTTTTAAATAATTTAGAGATTATTTAAATATTACGTCAAATTTATATCAAAATTATTTTTTATTTTTTTACTTTTAATAATTAGGATTTTATTCTTTTTCTAATGATGTTTTTTACATGACCGTTGCAGATATTGACTACTGATGCTTTGCCGAAGGGCTCACCTAGACTACCGACGATTGAACCCTCGAACAAGCCTGCAGTTAGCATAGTGAGATCATTGAATCGACGGTCTGTTTATGCAAAGATTTAACTTGATCCAACTCGATCTAAGCCTCTCTATCTATGATTTGTGATCTTGATGTGTAATATGGTTGTTATTCAAATATTGTTAAATCAAGAGAGAATTATTTTTTTTTTAAAAAATTTATTATGTAATTTTTTTTATATTTTAAATTTTAAAAAATTTAAAAATTAAAATATTTTTTTATTTGTTATTTATCAAATAGATTTAAATTTAGTTGGTTATCATAAATAGTTTTCAATGTAATCTTTTAATTTCATAAAGCAATTAAAAAATTAACTATCAAATAATTTAATTTTTTATTTAAAATTTTAATATTTTTTTATAATAGCGGTGGTTGATAGCAATTTAGTTTATTTGCTTACAACTTTGGTATTTCTGACAATATGATTACGATGTTTTTGTCAGTGGTATCAAATTTGACTGGTGTAAATAATAAATAAATTTTTATAATTAATAATTTAATTAATTTATTATTAATTAAAATATTATTTATTATCAAGAAAATGATGACGAATTATTTTTATTTTGAGTATCAGATTATGTCCACACGTCAAAAATATAATTTAAAACTAATGCTAGTCTGCCATTGCTGACAGCCTGACAAACCTTGGACATTGAACTCTTTGAAAAAGAAAATATGGCAGCACCCTGACGATTTTTACCTTGTTTTGTGGGAAAAATATCAACATAATGTGACTGGATATTTTTGGACACATTACTCTTTGTTAATCCAATGTACAAATTAATTGCAAGTTTTCTTCTTCAAGTATTAAATCGATAATTGAATTATAATTCGGATATTAACTATGTAATTAAAAATTTTGATTATCATTAAAAAATACTAAGATTTGTTTGATGTTTAACTAGTCCGTCACAAAGGATGGTGGAACTAACTATCGGCGGCACTTCAAAATAGGTTAAATTTCTTTTAATTTGAAGTATAATGCCTTTATTTTATAATCTTTAGTGGCTCCACAAATAATTGTTGTGAGTGCGTACAATTTTCCTACAGACACTGATTATCTTTTCTTGATTTCAATACTCCTCCTTCCTCGTGTGGATGAAGGAGAGAAAAGGTCAAAAAGCAAGAAGCTGTTTCCAAGTTCCAAGTCACTTTCATGCATCTCATAGATCTTGAATTGAAACTGTAATCCATTCAACAAGGAAACTTTTCAAGATTTTGAGATTTGGGTGTCCTGTTAAGTACAACTGTACAAAGGTAGGCCACTTATCTTCCCTTCTACGAGAGATTATAGAGACTGAACTTAGAAATCATTGCAGGAAGAGGAGATGAAGATTACCATCAATGGATCAACCATGGTACGCCCAGCTCGAGACACGCCAAATCGACGCCTGTGGAACTCGAATTTGGACCTGGTAATATCCAGGTATCATGTTGCCTTGGTGTACTTCTTCTACAAATCCGATGGTTCTTCCAATTTCTTTGACACCCAATTGCTTAAGGAGTCTCTGAGTAACCTTCTCGTCCCGTTCTATCCCATGGCTGGGAGATTGGGATATGATGAAAATGGAAGACTCGAGATAGTCTGCAACGCTGAGGGAGTATTATTCATAGAGGCTGAAACTGCTGCTCCCATAGATGACTTGGGCGATTTTGCACCGAGTTCGAAACTTCGGCAGCTGGTTCCAACAGTCGACTTCTCTGGAAATATCTCTTCTTTTCCACTCGTTTTGTTACAGGTACAAGTCTTCACCTAACAATAATTGAAGTATGGCTATCACCTAGTGACAGACTATTACTGGTCTTCGTTAAGTCAATATCTTTTATGGGTTTTCTTTTCTTTTTCAATTATAGTCTTCAATTTTTGTCCCTACAACAGTATTCAAGTATATTTTGCTAGGTGACAAGCTTCAAACATGGAGGGGTTAGTCTTGGTGCTGCATTTCAACATACTTTGGTGGATGGGTCATCAGTCTGTTATTTCATGAACAGTTGGTCTAACACAACCCGAGGCTTATCCATTACTGTTACCCCATCCATTGACCGCACCCTTCTCCGAGCCCGGGTGCCATCAGCTCCTGCATTTCACCATGTCGAATACGATCAATCTCCTCCCTTGAACACATCTATTTCAGCTCTGAATTCTCAAGTTGGTCCTAAACCTTCATCTACTTCTATTTTCAAAATCACTGCCGATCAGCTGAAAACCTTAAAATCCAAGGCAACCATGAATGGCAACACGACAAAAACAAATCGTACCACATACGATATCCTGACTGCACACGTATGGCGTTGCGTGTGCAAAGCTAGGGGCCTCTCGGATGATCAAGCAACCAAGTTGTACATTCCAATCGATGGACGGTCCAAACTACATCCACCTCTCCCACCAGGCTACCTTGGCAACGTGATCTTCATAGCTGCAACGACTGCTCTATCAGGTGACCTCCAATCCGAACCATTTGCGGATACAATACAAAGAATCAACAGAATGGTAAAACGGATGGACGACAAGTATATGAGATCAGCTCTTGACTACATAGAAAGTGTACCTGATATGAAAACTCTTATGCGAGGAGCACATACTTTTCAGTCCCCGAACCTTTCTATCAATAGCTGGATGCGGCTTCCGTTATATGCTGCAGATTTCGGATGGGGTCGCCCCATGCACGTGGGGTTGGCAAATGTAATCCACGAAGGAAAGATATGTATAGTACCAAGCCCGGTTGATGATGGGAGCTTGTCGTTGGTGGTATGCTTGGAGACATCCCATATGAAACAGTTTGAGAAGTGTCTTTATGATTTCTTACTGCCATTTGCAAAACTAAATGCTCGTTATTAATTTGTTTTCCCTAGTATACTGTAACTTTGAGAAGCTCCTTTATATGATTTCTGTATTTCTGTTAAATCCATGCTTCTGCAATAGAGATTTCCTTTCACTGATTGGCCAAACATCTATGAGAGTCGAAAAAGCAAGCCCCATGACAGAAATAACCGCAAATTACACAGGTTTATACTTTACAGGGTAAATTAACTTACAAATCTTTGTTAATGGGGATTAAAAAATGATCAGAAAGATTTTGTCAAGAAGAGTAATTTGGGTGTTGTAAATCCTAGACTAATGATCTTTGTGACTTAATCACATCATGAAAGTTCCACCTACTCCGTTTTCTCTCTTTTGTCTTTTCCTTTTCTTTGGCCAAGGGGGGAAAACACACTCAACTCTTTCATCTAGCAGTTCCTTTCTGTCATTTACAGCAGGCCATCACAGGGCGAAAGCAAGCATATATTCGTTGATGTGCAAAAGGCAACAGTACCTTTATGAGTAGTGTGCTGGACGTACCAAACCTCAACTCTCAGATCACCAAACAATCCATCACCATGTCCTGTTTGCTGCGTAGTTTACTTAATGTTTGGTCTTAAAGAAAGGACAAGAAAACACCAAATTCATCACCCACCACCGCAAAACCCCTCCCCTTTGGTTATCTACTAAAGAGATCTTGGAAAACCTTTGCCTTCATTGTTACAGGGTATGCAAACTTGCCTTCCCCTAGTTTTGCATTGCACTTCTTTATTTTCTTGAGTTCATATAGTTTTATGATTTAATTTCATTTTGGAAGACCAGACCCTGGATCTTTTGAGTTTTCCTTTAGAGAGAGTGCTCAGTGTTGAATGTAATTTGCAAAGGTTTTTGTGATCATTAACTGTAGCCTGTAGGTGGTGAGAGAATATGGAGATTAATGTGACGAGACAAACGATGGGTGCAACCAGCACTAGACACACCAAAAACGCAACTATGGATGTCAAATCTGGACCTGGCAAGGATAATTAAGCCTCATGTTCCCTTGGTGTATTTCTACAAATCAAATGGTTCCTCCAATTTCTTTGAATCCCGATTGCTCAAGGATGCTTCAAGCAACATTCTTGTGCCATTTCTTACGATATGTGTATTTTTTTAACGGAAACAAAAACTTGAATATTTAATTACCAGTTTTCTTCTTCAAGTATTAAATCCAAAATCGAATTATAATTTAGATATTAAATATGTAATTAAAAGTTTTGATTATCATTAAAAAATAATAAGACTTGTTCGTTGCTTAATTAGCCTGTAGAGCTAATTATTGGTGGCACTTCAAAATAGGTTATATTTCTTTTATACATAATATTTAAAAAAGTATTTAAATCATTTAAAAAAATTTAAATAAATTTTTATATTTTTATTTTTAATCGAATAAATATTTATAATTAATAATTGATTTAATTAAAATATTATTTATCACTACATATGATATGACACTTATTAACATATAACATTTAATAATTATATGATGTATTAACATATCATAATTAATTATAATATGATCATGTCATGCATACAATCACCCTCTTGTATACCTACTACAAAAGCAAGACGACAAACCATTATTTTAATTAATTTGGTATTAAATCCAAAAGCATCCTGCTTATGAGAAGAAACGTGGGCCAATATGCTGATCCCAGAACCTATCTTGCTTAAAAGAAATCATGGAGCGAATGATTCACTGTTCTAAGCTTCATTTCCTTAGAGAAAGGACAATCATTGTCTAAGGAGAGATCATCAAGATATACAAGTGTTAAATATTGTTTGTCCCTATCCATTTACCTCTTCTCTCTGCCACCGATTGCCCATAGCTTTATTAGCTGTAAAACATTATTTAATCTGAACCGTGTTCGCCCTTACGAGGAACAGGCGAACATGTTACGGCACAGTCAAGATTCTGCCTAAATGAGCAAGCAGGACAACCAGAAGATAAAGCCAAAAACTCAAGAGTAAAGAGGCGTTGAAGCTCACCTGCTTGGGCGCATATGCATTTTCCTCAACTCTGCTCACCGACGTTACCATATACCAACTAAGAAGATTTTGAGCACCTTTGCTTCTGGTATACAAGGTATGGGCGCTTACCTTCCCCTAAGAACTAGTTTCTAAAACTATGGCGACCATAGGCGGGTAAGATCGGAAAGCATATTTGAGAGGAGATTTTGTGGTTTCTGTGACCACTGCAGTCGCTTTGAAGAGATGGAGATTACCGTAAAGGGATCAAGCCTAGTACGCCCTGCTAAAGAAACGCCCAAAGAGAGCCACTGGGTCTCAAATCTGGACATGGTGGCGACACCATATTATGTCCCCCTGGTGTACTTCTACAAACCAAATGGTTCTTCAGATTTCTTTAAAGGGCAAGTGCTTAAGGAGGCTTTAAGCAAGACTCTTGTGCCATTTTACCCCATGGCTGGGAGGTTGGGAAGCGATGAAAATGGTAGGTTCGAGATAATATGCAACGCAGAGGGAGTTCTATGGGTAGAAGCTGAAACTACTTGTGCTGTGGATGACTTGGGAAATTTTGCTCCTAGCTTAAAACTCCGGCAACTAGTTCCAACAGTTGATTACTCGAAAGATACCTTCTCTCACCCGCTGTTTATGGCCCAGGTAAGTATTCACCAAACAAGAATGAGAAACTGACACACTGTAAGTATTTAATTACAAGATTTTTTTCTTTGAAAATTAAGTGTTTAATTACTAGATAAATAATGTCAGTAAACTGAAAAAAGATGATGGTAGCAGTAGGATAATATGAACTGCTCTGAGGAAAGAAAAAAAACAGAGAAAAAAGGAGGAGGGAAGTTGCTGTGAAGAAGAACAAGTTACTTCATTCATGCTTTAACTCTAACAAATAAGAGTTACAAGGAGATCATGGACAAGCCTTGATTTAGTATATTTGTTTTATGTTTATGTCTTGTTTGGTTTTATTTTAGTTTGCAGAACTCATAGAATCACCTCATGATTAAAATCTTGCTTCAAGATGTACTCCGATTGAACAATTCATAACTACTAATCCTTCAAGTTCAAAAGTAGGATAGGCAAAAAAAATTACAGAATAAGATACATGAAGGATAGGCAATGGAAACTGGAAAGCTTGATTGTATGTTTTTGCTAGGTAACTGCTTTCAAATGCGGTGCAGTCTCTCTTGGAATCGGAATTCACCACACTTTGGTGGATGGCACAGCTTTCCTTCACTTCTTCAACAGTTGGTCCGAGATAGCAAGAGGCTTGCCCCTAATCAGGGTGGCGCCACTTATTGACAGAACCCTTCTCCGAGCACGAGTGCCACCAACCCCTAGATTTCATCATGCTGAATATGATCCACCTCCTCCCTTAAACACCTCAATGTCAATCTTCAATTCTCACCCTAAGCCTAAACCCTCATCTGTATCTGTTTTTAAGATCACACTCAATCAACTTAATACCCTAAAAGCCATGTCATTCAAGAATGAAAATTCAACTAAGTACAGCACCTACACTATCCTAGCTGCACATATATGGCGTTGTGCCTGTAAAGCTCGAGGCCTCTTGGATGATCAACCAACCAAGTTATACGTGCCAACAAATGGACGCCCCAGACTACATCCTCCCCTCCCATCAGCCTACCTGGGCAATGTGACATTTATGGCTTCATCAATTTCTGTGTCTGGAAATCTCCAATCAGAACCATTTATGAACACCATAGAGCGAATTCATGGAACATTGAAAAGGGTGGACAATGAATATCTAAGATCAGCTCTTGACTACCTAGAAAAACTGCCAGATGTAACTACTGCCAGGAGAGAAGCACACACTGCCCAGTGCCCAAATCTAAGTATCATCAATTGGATGCGACTCCCTGTACATGATGCAAATTTTGGGTGGGGTCGGCCCATATACATGGGCCCGGCAAATGTCGTCCATGAAGGAAAAATATACCTACTGCCAAGTCCAACTGATGATGGGAGCCTGTCATTGGTAGCATGCCTAGAAACCTCTCATATGAAACCTTTTCAGAAGCATCTTTACGAAGGCTTAATGTCATTTGACAAAATAAGGGCTCGATATTAGTTGTTTGTTCTCTCTATCAGTATGCAACATATAAAGATGTTTCTTTTTTTTTTTCGTGAACTAACTTTTTTTGTTTGAATCCTATTTATTCGAATTCGGTGCATAGGGCATAGGCTATTATAAGAACCGACTCTAGCTATGTCAACAAATAAGAAGAGTAGAAGATTAAACTAAACCTAGAATGAAGATAGAGATTATATTCTGGATAATCATCAAGAAAGAGGCGAGTAGCTAAGCCTTAATACGAAACTTCTATCTTACCTGTGAAATCAAATTGCTGGAACAAGAAGAACAGTGGATATGAGTCTTGCATTCTTGCTCTAGTCATTTCGTATCTACTTGAGCCTAATTTTCTCACATAGCAGCAGCAACTTTGGTCATCTTAAGATTGATTGTAACTGCATTTTAGACACTATGAGTAAGTTTTGAGAACACTGTGAAAACTCAATGCTCTGAAGGGAAATTTGGAGAATTTCCAAGAACAAGGAACTAAAACTCAGAGGTTTACCTGTCTAGCACGTGATATGGAGAAGAAGCATATTGACAACTTCCATTTTCCAGGCTCTGCAAAGTTCCCACCCGACTCTTGCATCTATGGAAGTCCAAGGAAAACAAAAACTCCAAACATGCCCTTAAGACATCCAAAGATAACTCTATCATGCGACTCAAGTCCAAGGAAAAACAGTCCCACATTTCTAATGGCAGCTTATGACACATACAAAATACCCCACTATCTAACACTCTCAACTGATAAATTAGAACAACAAAAATGTTCAGACAGAAATTGATTATGAGGTACTAATCTCTGCCATATCCTCGTTGGTGGTACGCTTGGAGACATCCCATATGAAACAGTTTGAGAAGTGTCTTTCTGATTTCTTACTGCCATTTGCAAAAATAAATGCTCGTTGTTAATTTGTTTTCCCTAGTATTATGTAACTTTGAGAAGCTCCTTTATATGATTTCTGTATTAGTATTAGCTTTAATCAAAAATAGCAGACTCCAACACTGCTACACACACAAGATATCTGCACTCAGAATGTCTTTTTGATTCTTTTTTGTTCAAAACATATACACTTACTAAGCATAAACAGTGGAGTTTTTTACTGTTCCGTACATTTTCGCTAGGTCACTACTTTTAACTGTTGAGGAATCTGTACTGGAGTTAGAGTTCTTGATGTTCTGTCAGATGGGACATCCACATTTTACTTCATCGACAGCTGGTGTGGAACAGTTTCCAGAAGCTTTTTTATGAAGAGTTGATGTCAATTGACAAAATAAAGGCTCGTTATTAGTTGTTGTTCTCTCTATCAACCTGGAACATAATTAAATCTGTTTCTTTTGCTTCAATCCTAGTTAAAGAAATACACAAGTAGAAGCTCTGATGTTAGTAAGGAAAACACAGGGAGATAGCCCTATACTCCTGTTTCTTTGTTCCTATCTTGAGGAGGACAAGCATTTGGGACAATCATCAGGGACGATTCCAACCAATTTTCCATTAGATCATTATAGGACAGATTGGGACAATTCCTCCTCCCTAACATCATTTTGCATGAGATGTTTTCTAGCTGGAATATCAACTTCTTTAAGCTTTGGGCAAAGATAAGCTGTGTCTGTGTCATTGATGCATCGCTGCTTATTGAATTTGACTTGGAAAATTAAAGAGTCAATAATGGCTTCTATGATTAAGGTTTAAAATGACATGATCATGCCATGCATACAACCACCTACCTACTACAAAAGCAAGACGACATACCATTAATCTAATTAATTTTGTATTAAATCCAAAAGCAGCCTGTTTATGAGAAGAAACGTGGGGCTGATATGCTGAACCCAAATCTATCTTGCTTAAAAGAAATCATGGAGCGAACGATTCACGATTCTAATGCTTTATTTCCGTAGAGAAAGGACAATCATTGTCTAAGAAGAGATCATCAAGACATACAAGTGTTTAATATTGTTTGTACCTATCCATTTCCCTCTTCTCTCTGCCACCGATTACCTATAGCTTTGTTAGTTGTAAAATATTCTTTAATCTGAACCATACACGTCCTTATCAGGAGCAGCCGAACACGTTACGGCACAATTAAGATTCTGACTAATTGAGCAGGTGGGACAACGAGAAGATAAAGCCAAAAACTCAAGAGTAGGCGCACATGCATTTTCCTCGCCTCTGCCCACCGACATTACCATATACCAACTAAGAAGATTTTGAGCGCCTTTGCTTCTGGTATACAAGGTATGAGCGCTTACCTTCCCCTAAGAACTAGTTTCTGAAACAATGGCGACCATAGGCGGGTAAGATCGGAAGGCATATTGCAGAGGAGATTTTGGGGTTTCTGTCACCACTGCAGTCACTGAAGAGATGGAGATTACCGTAAAGGGATCAAGCCTAGTACGCCCTGCTAAAGAAACGCCCAAAGAGAGCCACAAGGTCTCAAATCTGGACATGGTGATGGCACCATATTATGCCACCCAGGTGTACTTCTACAAACCAAATGGTTCTTCAGATTTCTTTAAAGGGCAAGTGCTTAAGGAGGCTTTAAGCAAGACTCTTGTGCCATTTTACCCCATGGCTGGGAGGTTGGGAAGTGATGAAAATGGTAGGTCCGAGATAATATGCAACGCAGAGGGAGTTCTATGGGTAGAAGCTGAAACTACTTGTGCTGTGGATGACTTGGGAAATTTTGCTCCTAGCTTAAAACTCCGGCAACTAGTTCCAACAGTTGATTACTCGAAAGATACCTTCTCTCACCCGCTGTTTATTGGCCCAGGTAAGTATTCACCAAACAAGAATGAGAAACTGACACACTGTAAGTATTTAATTACTAGATTTTTTTTCTTTGACAATTAAGTATTCAATTACTAGATAAATAATGTCAGTAAACCGAAAAAAGATGATGATAGCAGTAGGATAATATGAACTACTCTGAGGAAAGAAAAAAACAGAGAAAAGAGGGGGAGGGAAGTTGCTGTGAAGAAGAACAAGTTACTTCATTCATCAGTAAATACATAGTAAGTCAACATGTCAAAGTCAATGCATGCTTTAACTCTAACAAATAAGAGTTACAAGGAGATCATGGACAAGCCTTCATTTAGTATATTTGTTTTATGTTTATGTCTGGTTTAGTTTTATTTTAGTTTGCAGAACTCATAGAATCACCTCATGATTAAAATCTTGCTTCAAGATGTACTCCGATTGAACAATTCATTACTACTAATCCTTAAAGTTCAAACGTAGGATAGGCAAAAAAAATTACAGAATAAGATACATTAAGGATAGGCAATGGAAACTGGAAAGCTTGATTGTATGTTTTTGCTAGGTAACTGTTTTCAAATGCGGTGGAGTCTCTCTTGGAATACGAATTCACCACAATTTTGTAGATGGCACAACTTCCCTTCACCTCATCAACAGTTGGTCCGAGATAGCAAGAGGCTTGCCCCTAATCAGCAGGGCGCCACTTATTGACAGAACCCTTCTCCGAGCACGAGTGCCACCAACCCCTAAATTTCATCATACTGAATATGATCCACCTCCTCCCTTAAACACCTCAATGTCAATCTTCAAATCTCACGCTAATCCTAAACCCTTATCTGTATCTGTTTTTAAGATCACACTCAATCAACTTAATACCCTAAAAGCCATGTCATTCAAGAATGAAAATTCAACTAAGTACAGCACCTACACTATACTAGCTGCATATATATGGCGTTGTGCCTGTAAAGCTCGAGGCCTCTTGGATGATCAACCAACCAAGTTATACATGCCAACAAATGGACGCCCCAGACTACATCCTCCCCACCCATCAGCCTACCTGGGCAATGTGATATTTACGGCTTCATCTATTGCTCTGTCTGGAAATCTCTAATCAGAACCATTTATGAACACCATAGAGCGAATTCATGGAGCATTGAAAAGGATGGACAATGAATATCTAAGATCAGCTCTTGACTACCTAGAAAAAGTGCCAGATATAACTGCTGCCTGGAGAGAAGTACACACTTTCCAGTGCCCAAATCTAAGGATCAACGATTGGATGCGATTCCCTCTACATGATGCAAATTTTGGGTGGGGTCGACCGATATACATGGGCCCGGCATATGTCGTCCATTAAGGAAAAATATATATACTGCCAAGTCCAACTGATGATGGGAGCCTGTCATTGGTAGCATGCCTAGAAACCTCTCACATGAAACCTTTTCAGAAACATCTTTACGAAGGCTTAATGTCATTTGACAAAATAAAAGCTCGATATTAGTTGTTTGTTCTCTCTATCAGTATGCAACATATAAAGATGTTTCTTCTTTTTTTTCATGAACTAACTCTTTTTGTTTGAATCGTATTTATTTGTATTTGGTGTATAGAGCATAGCTATTATAAGAACCGACTCTAGCTATGTCAACAAATAAGAAGAGTAGAAGATTAAAACTAAACCTACAATGAAGATAGAGATTATATTCAGGATGATCATTGAGAAAGAGGCGAGTAGCTAACCTTAATACAAAACTTATATCTTAACTGTGAAATCAAATTGTTGGAACAAGAAGAAGAACGAATATGAGTCTTGCATCCTTGCTCTAATCATTTCGTATCTACTTGAGCCTAATTTTCTCACATAGCTGCAGTGATTTTGGTCATCTTAAGATTGATTGTAACTGTACTTTAGACATTATGAGTAAGTTTTAGGAACACTGAAAACTCAATGCTCTGAAGGGAAATTTGGAGGATTTCCAATAACAAGGAACTAAAACTCAAAGGTTTACTTGTCTAGCACGTGATATGGGGAAGAAACAGATTGACAACTTCCATTGTCCAGGCTCCGCAAAGTTCCCACCCGATTCTTGCATCTATGGATGTCCAAGGAAAACAAAAACTCCAAACATGCCGTTTAGACATCCAAAGATATCTCTATCATGCGACTCAAGTCCAAGGAAAAACAGTCCCACATTCTAATGGCAGCTTATGACACAAAATACAAAGTACCCCACTGTCTAACACTCGTAACTGATAAATTAGAACAACAAAAATGTTTGGACAGAAATTGATTATGAGATCCTAATCTCTGCCATATCCTCGTCCTAACAACAATATCAAGTAATAATTCTAGTTCTTGGTTTGAAGCAGACCAATCTATTCCATCATGTTTCCATATAAAGCATTTGACATATAATTAAAACACCACCAAATGTGATTCCAACAAAGACCAAAGAAACCATTACAACAGCACAACATCAAGATTAATTAAAGAGGAGCAACACCTCAATATCAACTTAAACACAAAAAAAAAGGAGTTTTAGCTCATCATATTTACAGCATAGACAGATAATTAAAGAATCCTAGGCACTGGAATAATAAAGTGGACGCATGTACTCGTCAAAGTACTCATCACGATCCACAAAAACAATGGCATTGAGAGCATAGATTATCCCAGGAATGTATCCCAGAAAAGTTGATTCAGAATACAGTAATACACAAATACAAAGCTAAGAAATTGAAATCATGTTCCTTCCCTAGATTCGGAAAACATCAGTTTGGAACCTCTCATCATACAATCTCCAATGTCCATACCGCTCAGTATGAAAAACTGACCTGGGTATATATAAATGCGGCTTCTTTACTTCTTTCAAATCTTTCAAACTCGATGTCGCATTGACAATATCCCGACTAGTCAAGTTAGCACATCCAAACAAATCCAAAAACTCAAGTTTCAAACACCCTTCACAGATCGAACCAAGACCTTTAGCGGATAATTTCGAGAATCTGATTTCAAGATGTTCCAGTTGAGGCATGAATTTCCCGATTGCAGCTGCTTCTGTATCCCCATCTTGTGGACACGCATTTAGATAATCATTGGGAACAATTCCCACGTGTTGCGACGGGTCTAACCAATTCATCAGGTTCCGTTTTAGGACCGTTAGATTGGGACAGTTCCGACCAATTAACATCAGAGATTCGTGCGATATTTCGTAGCAGTAACTGATGTCGAGTTGTTTAAGGTTCCGACAATGATACGCTACTTGAGCAATCGAGGCATCGGTCACGTGAGGACAGCTTTTTATAGAAAGAACTTGGAGATTTGGACACCTGGCATAAAAATTGAAAAATCAAAGATGGAAATTTAGGAAAAAATGGAAAACAATAAACGAAGTCGTAGATGAGATACCTTTGAGCGGCGAAGTTGAGAGAAAGATCGGAGCAGTGACGGGTAAGGATCTTGGTTAGATTGCCGTTGCTCCATGATATAACGGATCGGAGCATGGAGTCGATTTTTCTTTCGAACTCGGGGGTCCACCAGCGGGGTGACTCGGCGGAGGAATCGAACCGAGTTTCGAGATCGAACACGGAGTTTAGAGTGGGATCCTTGCAGGCGTTGAGCCATGGTTTGCAGACAAGCATAGGGCCCGTCCATCGGTGCTCGAAAGTGAGTCGTGAAAGGATGTTGACGAGGCACTCGTCGGTTAACTCGGCCCAGTCGGAGATGAGTCCAGACTCGGTGTCTGTTTCCCCTGTTCCTTCTTTACCCTCCATGTTCAGGAGACCACTTTGGGAAGCCCCAAGCAGTTTTTTCTCTTGTTAAACGATAGGTTGTGTGGATAACAAGTTGGATAATACGGTAATTTTACAAGGAAAGGCGCCCTATCTAGTTATTGGTTACCGCTTGGCAGTACACGTGTTCGCTGATTCTTTTTTCTGAAATCTTTAGCAACTTTTGCTTTTGGTTTTTTTTTTATTTAATAAGCTTGGCTTGTATCTTTTATAATTTAAATTTTGTATGCTTTTTTTTAATTAGTATGATGTAAAAATTTTTCTTAATTAGTAAGTTATGAATAATTTCAATCTTTATAAAAAATTAAATCATTATTTGTATCATTAAAATTATCAAAATATTTTTAATTTAAAATTATCTTATTTATTTATATTTAAAAATTATTTTATAATTTTATTAAGTAAAATATGTAAAATATAATATTTAAAAATTTTATAACTATTCAAAAAAATCTTTATTCCATTAATTGCATTCAATCAAAGTCTCCATACTTTAATTTTGAAATAAAAAAAACTCTTATAATTAATAATTAATTAATTATCAATAAAAATATTATTTTTTATTTTATAGTCACACGATGACCTTAAACCCGAAGGTACAGGGACTTTAACTTTTTATAATCTGCGTGGTACCAATTGAGAAAAAAATATTTAAAAGATATAAATTGAGGCAAGAAAATCCCAAAATTTTGAATTGAAGTTTCAACTTCATTGATTTGTCAATCAAGCATAGAGATCGGTTTGAATACAAGAAAGCTATGCAATCATATTGCAATTTGCCCAAAGGGGGGTTCTGGTCCTCTTGGAGAAGATAGGATTTCTAAAAGGAAAATCTACCCTATCATTATCCATCGTTGCCCATAGAAATCATCAGCCATTTGATTAAAGTTTCTCACTTGACATGTTCTCACCAATATAGTGGATAAACTACTTTCCTTCCCTACATCCATGGCCTCTTTGGATTGCTCAAGGCTGACCCCACTGTCACAAATACCAATCATCATATAAAAACCATACTTTGTTCAGTCACAATGACTCAGACTGAACCCCACATTGGATCATATTTAAAGATGATTCACTTCCTACTTACCCTTACTTAGACCTTTGTTGGCTACATGGGGTTCAAAAAGGCTTCAGCTTAAGGAACATGAAATAGCTGAGTAGCACCTCACTAGAGGCTTTAAACCCACATTAAGTATCAGAACATTCTACAAACATCTGTTATCCTCCCGCATATTGTATAAATTTACAAGTATCAAGATAGTATACCAGCAAAGAAGCAAAGATTTTGTCTAGTAGTTCCCATCACCATTTGATATCAATTACAATCTACTGTTGAGTAACTGTTGAACAGGATTTTTGCATCAAATAGTGACTAACTGCAATGAACAAGAGTTCAGACTTCAGAAAACCAGAAATGGTTATTATGCAGGAAAGAGACAACGCAAACAGGCTAATTGTGAAGCAAAGATGTAGAGCTACCATGTCTATGTGCAGTAAGGTAGACAGCACAGTGTTTGACAAAGCGCTGAGAGAGAATAAGACTAAGCAGACAAGTTGGTCTATAAGGTATAGGCTATGAAAGGAACAGGCTGTAGCTAGCTCACAAAATAAGAAGATTAGAAGATTAAATCTAAACCTACAACGAGGATGGTCATTGAGGAAGTAGATGGCAGAAACTTAATAGGAAACTTCTATCTTACATGTAAAATCAACTTATTGGAACAAAAAGAACAATAATAAGAGTCTTCCATTTTTCTTCTAGTCATTTGATATCAACTTAACCCCTAGTTTTTTTCAATTAACTGCAAAAATTCCGGTCACAGAGTATCTAAAAGATTGATTATTAACTGCAGACATTTAGACATCCAGAGTAAGTTTTAGGAACACAAGGATACTCAATGCTTAAAGTGAAATTTGGAGGAATTTGCAATAACAAGGAAACTAAAACTCCAAAGTTTTACTACTTGTCTAGCACATGATCTGGGGAAGAAACAGATTGAAACCTTCCATTTTCCAGGTTCCGCCAAGTTTCCAACCAATTATTGCTTATACAGGAAGTTAAGACATGCCCTTAAGAGTTAAGAAGACATTCATACACATCTCATCTCTGTCATCTGACTCAATTCCAAAGAAACACAGTCCCATATTTCAGTATGACAAAATACAAAGTTTGTACTGTCTAACTGATATACCAAAGCAGAACAAAATACTACGTTCAGACAGGGATTGAGTATGAGATCCTAATCTCTCATGTATCCTCGTCCTAACAACAATACCTAGCAGCAATTCTACTTCTGGGTATGAAGCAGATCATCTATTCTCATGTTTCGATATACAGCATTTGACATACGATAAAAACAAGATCACTAAAGGTGGATTGCATTAAGTTAAAATCAAGTAATTAATCAAAACACTGGTGAATCCAACCAAGACCAAAGGGCCATCATAATAGCAAAAACATGAAGATCAACTAAAGAGTTGCAACACATCAACATCAAGTCAAAACACAAAAGTAAGGAGTTTAAACATCATCATATTACAGCATAGAGAGATCATTAAAGAAAGGCCAGGCTAGGCACTGGAATAATAGAGTGGACGCCTGTACTCATCAAAGTACTCATCCCGATCCACAAAAACAATGGCGTAGAGAGCATAGATTATCCCAGGTACGTATCCCAGAATCGTCAACAGCAGACAAATGCAGAACTCCACCTGCAAAAACCATCAAACCCAAAACTCACCAAATCAAATCGAAACCTCAAACAGGACAATCCAAAAAGATGGGCGAGAGAGAAAACTACTGACGCTGCAACAACCATGCCTTAAGCAAACCCCCAGGGGAGGGAGCAAAACCGCGATCAGGAGCTCACAGCAAATTTCGCAGCGAGAAGGCATGTTGGGTTATGTGAAAGATCAAGCAACAGGTAAGAAAAAGGGGCTTTATCTAAACACTTTTGATCTTGTGGCTTTTCAGATTGGATGTCGAAAGCAACGAAGTTAAGACCTTAATGGAGAAGAAAACAAAAGAGATTTCGTTGGATGCTCCTGTCCCCCAACACTCGATTCCAACTTCTATAATCATAGACCGTCCATTTTTTCTTTTTTGGGGATTACAGATTAACATTCGGTAATGATTACTTCAAAATGTGTCACGTGCTAGTTTGATTGAGAAATAGTCTGGATTTTGCTTACAAATTATAAACCAAATTAAATACTTCTAATGGACCAAAAATAATTACCCCTAAAACCTATGAAAGCAACTGATTTTTATATTAAAAAAATTAGAGCAATTAAATTAATTTGTTTAAGGAAAAAAATAAATTATTACTATAACAAATAATGTAGTTGGATATTAAGATAATATAAATACAATAAACAATTATATGTGTATGTGTTTGTTTTTTTTTCTAATGCTTGTGAAGTAATTTTGTGTTCTCATATGACTCATATGTTTTATTGTATAGTTTCAAATTTAATAAGACTAGTAAATTTAGTTTATTTGTTTTCATTATTTTAAAAAATAACCTTTTGTAAACTAAATACTTGTGATAAATGATTGGTTTTTTTCATCATATTTAAAAAAGAAATATATCAAATAAGATTATCGATAAATTAAGAGATTATAAATAATAGATATAATACTTTAAAAATTTTAAAAAATTATTAAAAAAATTTAAATAAAACATTATTTTTAAGTTACGTTCAATTAAATTTTTCCATTTTTATTTTTAAATTAAATATATTTTATAATTAATTATTAATTAATTATCATTATTTAAAATATTACTTATTATTTTAAACTCATAAAACACTAACGTGAAATATAAAAAATATCATATGATCATGTTAACATATTACGTTAATTACATATAACATAAAATAGTAAATGTTGTTTTTTATAAATAATAATTAAAATTTAATTAAATATAATAAAATAATAATTTATTAGATAATTTAAAATTTTTATATTATGTTTAATTTTTTTAAAAAAATTTGTAGGAAAACTATCTTTTCCTAAATTAGTGCACTTTGAATTACATTTTAGACAAAAAGAAAAAAAAAAGGCCAATATGGCAATGAATCTACTTTTACCATTTGTACACTTTTAAGTTTTAAAAGGATTTTGTTATCCTTTTTTAAAAGTGAAAAGCATCCACATATATTAATTTTTAATTTGTGCAGGATAAACAAATATTAAAATAAGTCATTTTGAAACGTGGCACATTTTGATTCGCTATTAGATTCCTCCCCTTTTCCCCCTGTGCTCGTCACCTACCCGAACATGAAACTTTCCCGTGCGAACACTCTGCCCGAAGCTCCTCGCGTCACTTCTAATACTGCCCGCCCAGGGGCTTTGTAAACATTTCGCCCACGCTCATCGTCAGCGTCTATAACGAACGGCCTTTGGTCTCTTTAAATAACATTTTTTTAATTTGCAATGATTCTCCCTGACTGAACTAAGAACTCTTTCAACTGAGAAACCTCGAATCTTAGAAATGGAGTTCAAATTCAGAGCGGTCGATAAGCGACCGCCGAATTGCTTTTCGTATTCTTCTTCAAGCTTCAATTACTTGTCGGGTCAAGCATTTCGACCCAATCCCAGGTTCGACTTCAACCGAAGCCGACCCGACCAGGTCCAGCGGGAATTAGAGAAGGCACAAATTAGGGAAGAGATAATCGCGTCGGAAATCGCACGTCGGAGAGCCTTAGAAGCCGAAGTGAGAAGGGAGATGATGGCGGAGAGAGAGATGGCGGCCATGCACATGGCGAGGGAGACGGCCTTATCTTTCGAACACAGGCTCACGATGCGGCTCGACCCTAGGCGTCCTTTCATGCATCATTTCTCTAACCACCACCGCTGGTGGAGTGAGGAGCGTTTGGATTTGTTGCCACCGCTTCCGCCGCCTCCGCCGCCGATGTTGCCTTCACGGGTGACAGAGGTTTTGGACACTCAGATGAAGGCTACTTCGGAGGGAAACAAGAATAAATTGATTATACTGGTAAGCCTTGGAATTAGTAAATTCAACATCATGTTTCATCATCAGATAAAAGATAAATTTTTCTTGAAAGTTTAAAGCCATAAGCTTAAACAAACTTCATACAATGACTTCATCGTCACTTAGTTTGTCATGAAAGAATCTAAAGCAAAATGTCCATAAACATGGCAAAGTCTTCTCCATCCCTGAATCACCCTTTTGCCTATTTTGGTTAGGTAATTTGTTTCTGTTGCTTTTGTTGTTTTGCCTTTGATGATGTTTGCTATTGGCATATGACATGGTATCACCGCATTGGGTAATCCTTTCACTTGTGGACTGAAAATTCAGAAGTTAGTCCTAATGTGGCATTGCAGTCATTGATCATGAAGGTGTATTTCCTAGATTTCTATGGCTGCTGTTGCTCATTGTGACATCATGTTACAGCGACTTGTTGGAGAATATTATAGATTGATGATGGCTTTGCTGTCCCTTAGGCACAGTTGTTTCACTTCCTGTTTACGTATAGCATCCAGCTTACAACAATGTGGGGCTCATTGTCCACCATGGTTGTGACAGAAGTGGTTTATGTGTTTATTAGATGTGATGTTATTCCTTCGAGAAGGCTACCTAGTGTTTTTGTAGAAAACCTTTATGCTTCCCTTGTGTCAAGTAATATGGTACATATGTATATATGTTCGCCCCTAAATTTCTACATGGATCATATAAAAATGTTTAGAAGCGCAATAGATTTTGCATGGAACTTTCAGCAACCTCTGGTGCTTTGAATCTTGGTATTAAGCTCTTATCAGTTATTGTTGGTTCCACTTGTGCCAAAGAAAAAATGTAAATTAGCTTACATGATTGATGACTTACCATCTCTGAGGTCTTATGCTGCATTTTCTGACTGATTCAGTTAAAAGTAAGGTAGTATCAAGTTAAATTTGTCCTTAGTTGAAGAGGAAGAGGGTGGAGTGATTTGGAAATATTTATAAATTTTTTCCCTTGTTAATTGATTAGCATCACACCTTTTTGGTTATATATCCTTCATTGAGTATCCCATTGCAGGCTAAGCCTGATCCTAATCGTGTTGTTGGAGCAAAGCGGAAAACACCACCTCTTGCTGGTGAGCTGCCTCTGCCTTTAATTAATTTAAAGAAGAAACCGGACGAGGAATGGAGTTGTGCTGTTTGTCAGGTCAGCGCCACAAGTGAGAAAGGTTTGACTGAACACCTACAAGGTAGGAAGCACAAGGCTAAGGAAGCAAGGCTTAGGGCTGAGAGGATGGAGAAGAACTCTAATACCAATACCACAAGATTACCAAAAAAACCCAGAAAGCGTCCCAAGGTTGCAGAGACAGAGACAGATAAGAAATTAACTCAACTTAATAAAAATGTGGATGGTTCAGACCAGAAACTGGAGGAAAGAGAAAAGTTAAAGAATAAAGAGGATGAGCTGCCGGTTCAGAAAAAGGAGGCAGAAAGGTTTAGGAAGAAAAATGGGAATGCAAATAGCCTTATGAAGAAACATGGACTAATGGCAGTGGATAAGGTGGAGAGGACACCAGAATTTAGAAAAAAGAAGAGATTTAAGTTTTGGTGTGAAATGTGTTTGGTTGGTGCATATTCTGAGGTGGTAATGGAAACTCATAAAAAGGGGAAGAGGCACATTGCTCGAGTCCAGGAACATGACGAAAACAATGCAGCCGCGCCTGCTACCACCACCACCACCAATACAGTCACTGAGCAGGCATCCCCTGATTTTACTCAGATGCCAAATGACACTGATGTGGTAGCCAACGAAGCAAAGGATAAGCAAATGGATGTTTCTGAGACAGATTTTTGTAATTATTTTCCTGTTGTAAATTGATTGGCAGAAGTGTAGACAAAACCAACTCTCCAGACTTGGTTTGGGAGCTGTGAAAATTGCTCTCTGCACCTTTGTACTATCTGAGACTTTTAATTAGATGTTGGTTTTTTATCTGAAATCCAAAATTTAACGAGGTGACCAAGGATTTGCAGTAAAAATACCATTAATTTGACCCTGCTGCACCTCTCAGAGAGCAGATAACCAGGTCTCTGAATTTAGCTGAAGCTGGATAGGACCAATGCTTTTCCGGCAGGTGTGCAACTGGTTAATCTCCAAGAAATTTGGTTGGAAATTTCTCATAACAGTGTGTATTTCTACCGACAGTTACAAGGTCCTTAATCCTATTGATAGAGAGTAGTAACAGAAGGGGCGACGGCAACCCTTAATTACCTTAAACAAAGGATGGCTATTAACATCCCTGTCCAAGGCCTAAACATCGGGTTTCATTGTGGTATCACAATCAGATTCTGGAGGGTGCATGAAGTGAGCATTAACCTAACATTTAAACTCCCATCCTTTGTGACATCTGAACTAACTTCACCGAGCGCTTCGGCATCAATCTGTGTCTGCATTTGCTTCATGGCCTCGGTGAGGACCCACCCACGGTGGATTTTCGTTTGCAAATTCTGATCGAAAGTGACAACAAACTTGCAGGCTACTCCAAATTTTTACCCAATTCACGTACAAAAAGGGAGCAGCCGGCACCTTGGATTGCTCAGCAAATGTAAAACTAGGCGGCTAAGGAACAAAACTTGGGAATCTCTCAACAAACTTTCACACCACCAATCACCAATTTGCTTCTCGATTACTCCCACCAAACAAGACCCGCATTCATGATACAAGTAAACAGCACTTTCGTTGAGAACATATCTGATTCCCAAAGCATCATATTTTTTTTATATTATATATATTTATCTATAGAAATTTAACAGATGCAACTATATTTTCTTTACAGAAGAGAAGAAAGAGCATCAGAGCTATTAAGAATCGGGCAGGAGGCAAGCTAAACTCACCAAGTCCCAACCCCTCCAAAATAAGCACCTCTATTACAAGTACAGTAAGAGACTTAAACCCTCAATGCCACCGGATCTTGCCATGTGATCTTTCTTTTTGCAACTCGGTTTGGCCCGTTTCCAGTGTTCCTGCAGGCTGATATTTTAATATCATTGTGCTGCTCATCAGCTCCGATTCTCATTGAACTTTTCTTGAATTCCTCTATTCTCATTGAATTATCACTAGCCTGTAGTTCTTCCTCCTCTCTCTGCAATGAAACAAAATTTAGGAGGCATTAGCACATGATAAAAGATTATCGCATCTCAATTTTACTGACAACGACTTGTAATAGTTACAAATTGATTACCGAAATCTGGTTTAAGTCAAAAATCGGTGTCATGCTTCGAGCAGTGGCTTCCTTTCCACTGTAAACCCTTTCCCTCTGGTTTAAGTCAAGAACTGGTAAAGAACTTCGCAGCAAAGTAACTTCCTTTCCGTTCAAAATTTTCTGCTGCTTCTGGTTTAAGTCAAACATCAGAGAAGGATGAGTGAAAGTGGTTTCCTTTTCACTGTAAGTCTTTCCCTTTTGGTTCAAATCAAAACCTGTAGCTAGGCGTTGCATAGTTCGTTCCTTTCCGGTAGATTTCTTTTCCTTCATATTTGATTTACTTCTAATCACCAAATTCTGTGGTTGCACAATGTTTTTTTGGGCTGGTGTGTTTGAAGATTGGTTTTGCATCAAGAACTTGTGCCTCCGTTTCAAAAACCTAAGAACAAAAATAGGGTCAAAACTCACAATATTAACTCATAATTGTGATTCTAAAGTCCTGCAAAATCCTACAAACTCATGGAGGAACAAAATCATACCGGACTTCAGCCAACAGGGTCAATTTTTGCTCTTTCATCATCTGCAACTTCTTTCTCATGGCCTCTGTTTCCTGAAAAACACAAAGCACATAAAAATTTAGTTTATACTCTGGCCTTAAGGCAAGTGTTCAAGCAAAGTAATAGTAATGGAAATCATCAAAAGATGTCAAAGTTGATAAAAGCAACAGAGCCTTCAATTTTCCTTTTGGAGGAAGGAGGGTTTAAAGGTATAGCCCTTTGTAGTTAGTGTGAAGCAAGCAATGATAAGAACTTAAGGATTTAGGTGGAAACATTCAATAATTTTATCATCAAACCTTGCAGAAAACAACCAAAAAATTACATATAATCACCTTGATCAATCCAACCTATGAAAGCTTGTTGGATCAAAAGACTACTAGAGGAGCTATTTCAATTTCTTTTTCAGGTTTCACAGCTGACAGCTAAGAAAATTTAGAAAATTCAAGTACAAAAAGGGTAAATTTCATTGTAGGTAGGGGATATTAACATAGAACATGAATCAAAAAGTCATTTCCTCCTCAAAAGAACTACAGGCACAAAACTAAAACGCAAAAGTCTGACAATACCACATAAGAGACGCATATAAAAGAAACATAATTTCCTAGCAGGGATGAGGGAAGATCTCCATCAACTTGAGACCAAATCATAAGATCCAAACAATCATTTCCTCTTCTTATTCTCAACCAAAATACTAAAGACAAGAACATAAATTAAGAAAACCCAGAGGACTATAAACACCGGATCTAATGAAATCTGAAAGAAGTAACTCCAAATCTAAACAATCCGCAAAAAAGTTATTACCTTGTGCAAGTCTTCAAAGTCTTGCATAAGGCTCTGGTGCTTGAACCTGGTCCTTTGGTCCTCATACGTAGCATATGGAGAATACTCCATAGCAGCAACAGCAGCAGCAACCCCTTTCAGCTTCTTCATGTTTCAGATCACAGGGGTGAGGTTAAGAGAAGAACTCAGAAGGCCAAAATAAGGAAATATGGACAAGAGAAAGAGAAAAGGGAAGAAAGAAGAGTATTTGATGAGAAGGAAGAAAGAAAGAGATATGGGCAAGAAATAATAAAAGGAAAGAATAAGTGTAGAGAGAGAGATAAGAGAAAGATAAACAAGAAAAGAGAGAGAGAGAGAGAGACAGGAAGGTTCTCGCTTTCCTGTTTTCTCTGTGAAAACTCTGACCGAGACAAAGAAAACCCAAAGAAGCCCACATAACTCGGTGAAAAAAATGTTTCTTTTGAAAGTTGAGACAGTGATGAAGATGGGATTTTTTGGGGGGTTNGAGTGAGAAGAGAGAGGGTAGTTTTTGTTGAGGTGGTTTGGTTTGGAGGACATTTGAAGACATCTATCTTCTCTTTCTTTCCGTTCTCTCTCTATCTTTCCTTTCTTTTTTGTTTTTCTTCTACATAAATTTTGGTCCAGCTGGGCCATTGAAGAAAGAGAGAGAGAGAGAGAGAGTTGGGTGGTGTGTGGACTCTTCTTTGTTTTTGAAGAGGGTGCGTGGAGTTTCCATGTTTCTTCTTTTCTTTGTATTTGGTGTGTTTTTCCCCTGTGTAGAGAGAGAAAGGAAAGAAAGTTTTTTTCTCTCTCTTAGAGAGAGATGGTCTTTGATACGAGAAGGGTGGGCTGAAAAAAGCAGGAGGATAAAATAGGATGATGCTGTTTTCTGATGTGTTGTTGTTGTTGTTGTTGTTGCTGGTGCTGGTTTTGCAGCTGTTGGAGGTACCTTATTTTTAGGCTTTGGCCTGTGGCGTGTTCACTGATGATAAATTTCAATGAGAAAGAGATGCTTTTCATTTCACATTATTATAGTCCAGGCCCATTGCCTCTGAATTTCCTAACATGCCCATCACTTTCCTTTGTTCTCAAGGATGCATTTGCCTTGCTTGCCCCTCTCTCTCCTTTGAGTTTTTTTTTTACGTCCCACGCACCTTCCCATCTGTTAAAAAGATGGGAATAAACCCCAATTTGGCTTCAAGCCAGAGACCCTTTGCCAGTCAACCTGTTGTGAAACAGATAGGATCAAATCAGATTTGCAGGCCGCCTGAGTAGTTTCCCTTCTATTAAATTCCTCCCATGAGGGTTAAACTAGTAATATCTTGCAACTATTCTTTTGAATAAAACTAGTAATATCCCCATTCATATCTACAGATCTACCCACCTAACCCTGGAATCCGGACACCATCCTACCTTCCTAGCCATCACAACAAGCAGAACTTTCATGTCCTCTGTAAATGCTGGAAAGTGGAAACCAACAAAGTCCATGACTTCGAATCCCGACCCTATTGCCATATTTTCTGTACACTGTACCCTCTTTTAACTACAAGGTAGCCAAGTTGACAGTGATGAATACCAATCCGGGATCATCATTTAAATTCCCTATTTTCGTTTAAGTGGGAGGGGGTATCTTGGTAAAATACGGTACAGTACCACAATGAATAATGGATAACCAGCATGGTGAAAGCCAGCAACAGACCTTTGATAGCTTAAGAAAGCTGAAGGATGGTGAAAAAGAGAGGGAAAAAAAGCTGCTCGGCCTCTCTTGAAATTTGTTTCCCTTCTGTGACAGCACTGTCGGTGGCCTGGTTCTTACTGTTTATTCATTTAAAACTTGAAACTGATTCAAAAGAGATACAAGCACATGTAGGATGCATATGAATGCAATAAGAGAGGGGGATGGCTTGGCTGTATTACAATCAGTTTTGCAGAAAGAGAGCAGAAAACTCTAGCTTTCTAGCCTATCCCTTCGTCTTTCCATTTTGTTTCCATTAATAATTAATTCCTTGTGGGATGTTATCTGAAATGGACATGTGATAGTGAATTTGAATATTTTCCCAGATAATTTTTTTCTTTCTGGCAAAGAATTTCCCATGAAGATGATGATTGATACCCTTCTAGGATATAAATATATCAGCTTATGGCATGGACAATCCATCATCATCACCATCATCATATCACTGTCAAGCAACCTAATTTCTTTAAAGTTGAGTTCTGATGCTTTATTCAGTTTGGGACTTTGAGTTGTATGCCTTTATTCTGCAGTTCCAGAGAAACAAATGTCCCATGTGAAACAGTCACTTGGGGCTCTAAGAGCATGTGATATGAGTTTTGGCAATATGTCAAAAGTTAAGAGGTGGGTAACCAAAAAGGATGAAAAAATGTACTTTATGTTTCCTCTAGTTGTCTAACTGTTTAATCAGATTTGTGCTTTCTTCTGTTAAACTGTTTTAAGGCACTAGGCTAGCAAGTAGCAAGCATGCACTTTCTCAACCCTTTTTTTTCTCTTTTGGCTAAAAATCAAGTGCCAGTATCTTTGCTTATGAGTTAAGCCAGTGGACCAGTAAATGACAGAAACAGAAGCAAAGTGGCCACTTTCACCATTGATGACTTGTAGTGCTTATCATTACTGTTTACAAATCACTAATTGGTTCTTCTTCACTTTGGGTGCTGATGGAAAAGTGAAAGAAATGACAGTGAGAACTTAGAAGAGAAATGCTGAAAGTTGCCTGTGTACATGGTTGACCATAAAAAGTGAATAGAATACTTCTGGGGCTTAAGCAGCCTTTCAACACGACCATGACTCCTTGGTTTGAAATAGTTTCAGGGTTTGGAACAACTCCAGGAAGTAGCCTGCTTTTGTTGAAATTCTCATCAATTGCATCTTTTCTCAGATTGCTACAATCACTATTTGCAGTCCCTTTGAAAAGCTCAAAGAAACAAGGAACCAAAGCAAAAAAACCAGAAAAAAGGGAGCAGCTATGGTATTGACCAAAACTTACTACATAAACACATGTACCAATTCTTCATTTATAAACATGGGAACAGATACTTAAGACATGTCTGTAAGCACTTCTTCAAAGGGATTAAAGCTAATTCATAGCTAATGATTGAATGTCCGAAGTCAAAGCAAACTCAGATTACAGAATATAAGACTTAAATATCAGACCCCTTTGTCACCAAACCAAAACCATCAACCCCTTTCGATGCTTCTGACGATTCCAGGAATGCAAGAGCCATAAACAAGACAACAATCGAATCAGTTTGGGCCTTCTGCAAGTTGGGTTGGAACAATGTGAAACCCTGTAAGTAGAAACAATGTCAGAGGCCCAAGCAGTAGGATTGGGTTTTACAATTTCAATACTTTTCTTTTCCTTGCATTTCCTGCTCCCACGTTTTTTGACTGAAAAAGAAAGTAAAAACTATCCAGACATGGTAACGTGTCTTTCTTTGATTGGACCACATGGAAACAAGTACACACTCCAAGAACAGAAAATCCCAAGCACCGGAAACCCAAAAAAAGAACCAACTTTATCTTGTGAAATCTCCTTCTTGTCCGTCTGCAGCCTATAGAAATATCTGAAAATTTTGTTGGTGAAGAGAACCTGCAAAACCAATGGCTTCGACAAGTGCCGTGACTGCTCAAATATTAAATCTGCATGAAGCCACTGGCTGGAAGAAGCCCATCCCGTCTTCTCTCGTCCTTGGTAACTCTCTCTCTCTCTGTGTTTGGTTGCTGAAAAAATGGAGGATCAGAATAGAATATGCAAAAAAGTTTTGATTTTGTTTTCTGGGTTTGCTCTAGTGCTTGTTTTGAGTTGAAATGAGCTATCACCATAGCTAAATAGTTATATTGGGTCTAATTTAGTAGTTTTTTTTATTGAAAGATGAAGGTATGAACCTTCAATTAATCTTCTCACTTTTTTTATTAAGTAGAAATTTGCTCAGATTTTTGCTTTTCTGTGTGTTTTACATTTTATTCTTAATTTTTTATTTCTAATTATAGAAAATAGTGAATCTAGTCATTAGGAGATTCAATCTTTTCAGAACTCCAATGCTAAATTTCGGGGGACCTAAAATGTTATGTACTAATCTAGTGTCTAGTTTGCAGTTGAGTGTTTATATGCACTTCAATTTTTCCTCCCAATTTATGATCTTAAAGAGTGTCTTCTAATTTTCTAATTTGTGTTTCTCCTGATGGCTTTCAGGTAATCTTAATTTCAGTACAAATCTAGCTGGTAAGCAGTTTTTATCATCGTCAGGTCGTCGAAAATCTGGGCGTAGCTATAAATCTCTACGTGTATATGGTCTGTTTGGTGGAAAAAAGGAAAATGGTGAGAAGGGTGATGATGCACCTTCCAAGGTCAGTTATGTTAGCCTTTGCTTCTGGTGTACACTGCATTTTAACTTAAACTATTCTTTAGAAATGGCTGCATTGACCTCTGATATTGAGTAGCATGCCTTCCATGTTATGGGGATAATGGCCTATTTAGCGGTGTTATAGTCTGATCCATGCTCTAATATTGTTGTGACCTTTTGATTATAGTCAATGCCCCATTGTTTGGACTAGTAGCTAATACTAGTTGTATAACTGAAAATGATGCTTTAAATTCTGCCTTAGGTGTTGTCATGTCTCAGTTTCAGTGTCTTTTTTATTGTTATACATGTATTTCGTGTTACTGCTAGTAATTTATGTGAAATATTTATTGGTTGCATTTGATGTTGGTAGTTTAGTAGGTCAGTTTGAGCCCTGTACGTGGTCTTTGTTTTGTCATATTAAATGCCCCATGTCAAGATAAGCTATATTTGCACACCATGCCATTCTTTGGATGCATGTTTTGTCAGATGCTCTTGTTCTTTCTCTATGTTAAAGATAATGATAAACAAAAGAGCTTCTGTATACACATAGGCCACTATGTATCAATCCATGAGTAACCCAAATTCCAAGAGCGGAACAAATCTAGTGAGGCTGTGTGCAAGACTAAGGAAGCAAGTAGCCTGTATGAAGTCATGTGATCCAATCTGTGTGAAGGATGTTTTTACTAAACTACTGAGAGTAATTGGGCTAGAAAACAAGGAAAGCCCAGTTTAATCCATTTTGATGGTAGTCTAAGTCAATTATATGTCATCAAGGTTCATCTTGTGTTTTCACTTTGTCAGACATATACATATGCATGGAGAGAGAGAGATTATAGGCAGCCACTATGCATGGATGGCTCTAGTCCTCTATCTTCTCATTAGATTTGCACTCTGTTTCATAACCACTGGTCCATTTAAAAGTGCCAAAATTGATTACTGCTTGAGTCATGTGACCAGGCATTATGGTTCACTTGACTGCTACACAAGCTTCATCATCTTTCACAATTGCACATGATAGTTAGAATACAGCGCCATGGTTGACTTTCTCTCCTCCTTTGAAACTAACGCTGCTGTCCTGCTAATTGGTCTTAGGCAGGAATTCTTGGAAACATGCAAAACCTCTATGAGACAGTGAAGAAAGCACAAATGGTTGTCCAGGTTGAGGCTGTGCGTGTGCAAAAAGAACTTGCCGCGTATGGATTTTATCTTACACCTATTGATGTCTGAACTTTTAATTTCTCTCTATGTGTGAGTTCCATTTGGTTTTTATCTGTATTGCAGAGCAGAGTTTGATGGCTACTGTGAAGGTGAGCTGATAAAGGTAGGTTATTATAGTTCTCTCTCTCTCTCTTGCTCTAGAAATGTCATCAACTGCTTCACACGGTTAGCTACATTAACATTAGCTAATGAGCATAGATCAAGCTAGGTCAGTTTATACTTCTAGTTTTTAGATCCCAGGTTCCTTTACCAATTACTGTTCCACTGAATAAGTTTCCACTTATATG
The DNA here is from genome assembly GCF_000208745.1 of Theobroma cacao. NCBI lineage: Eukaryota > Viridiplantae > Streptophyta > Magnoliopsida > Malvales > Malvaceae > Theobroma > Theobroma cacao. Next base: position 1,461,197 of record NC_030858.1, read on the forward strand.
TTTCAGTTGGATTGTCCGGTCCTTTTGGGTGGAGTCATTATAGAAAGACTTCTGTTTTAAACTAAATTCTTGTGTTTAGAAACTTTTTGTCAATTACTATTATGGTTATAATTTCTGTTCATGATCTTGAATATAAGAGATACATAGGACTATATAATATGCCTTGGATGAAGAATGGTTCCATTTCAGTTTTCATGTTTTCCAATGAACTGTTGCTGCTTTATATCTTAAGCAGACTGTTATTGTATATTTCTATTGAATTTTACAGATATTCTGACTGATAATGTTCTTTTTCAGGCCACATTATCTGGAAACCAGCAACCTGTACGCATAGAGATTACTGAGGCAGCAATGGAATTGGGTCCAGAAGTGAGTATCCGTTTATTCAAATATTTTTCTGCCAGATTATTTGAGATGACACCTTGATTCTAGTCACATATTAGGTGCTTCTTATTTACAAAATCCTTTTAAGAAATGGTACAGGGAAGAAACAGTTTTGATACTTCCACCTGGTTAAGTTAGGCCCCAATAATGACTCATGTTGGGCTGCTGATTATAAGGCATTGAGAAGAATTTAAAAGTTGTAACTTGTTTGCTTGGTGCCCATATCAAGCTCCTAATCTATTTTCCCAAACTTAATATGTGTAGAAGTTGTCTGAGTTAGTTAATGAAGCATACAAGGATGCACACCAAAAAAGTGTCCAGGTGATAATCTCCTAATTTTTTGTAATTACAAGATGCAGAACCTTTTCTAGAATCACTTTTACTGATATTTTATTTTTCGATTTTCTCAGGCCATGAAGGAAAGGATGAGTGATCTTGCGCAAAGCTTAGGAATGCCACAAGGTCTCGGTGAGGGATTAAAGCAATGATGATCTCTCAACTGGCACCTGGATGAGCTAGTTTCAATTTTGTATACAAACCAATGCAGAAACACTCGTTTTACACTTATTACTATGAATTTGCAAAGCCATTCAGCTTAATATTTGAACTGGGTAGAGCAAGACTGTTTGGAAGATTTTAGATTTTCGTTTTGTGATGGTCTGATGGAACTGAATCCATTTCTCTATTCAGTCTTAGAGCCTCGAACTTCTAGTCAAGTGCAATTGCGTGCACGCTCTACCGGGCTGCTCTGGGTTGTTTCTGGCAGGACCAGTTGACCATTAGATAGTTAGATAACGGAAGGTAGGAACCTTTTGTCCTGCTCCTAATGATTATAGTTGGCAATTAGTACTGCACATATCAACCGTTTATGTCCTGACAACAAGCTTTTGGCTAACATGTTACAGTATCATTTCTTTTACGTGAAATTGCCTTGTTACAATCTTGTTTTCCTGGCACGCAAACAGTGCAGAGGGCAATTTTCCCATTTGTTTTCAAGGTGAAAACTCGACATGCAAAATGGATTAATGCTCCGTTTCCTCAAGTTCTTTCAATTAACAATTCTAGTTCAGTTTCCATCATTTGGGGTTTGCCCGAACTGTGAAATGGAGAACTAAGTCTTTGGAGTAAATAATAAGAAATCCTAATTTCAATGAATCATTCCTAACTATAAAACGCCCATATATTAAATTATATGGGGATCTTGCTCTAACTGGTAGATTTGCATTTGCTCAACAAACTTAAAAGCTGAAACAATTGATCTTTCCCCGTCTTCTTAAGTAGAGAAAGTTCATTAAGACTTTGGCAATTCTTTCCCTGCCAAAAACGATTTGTAAAGAATGAAAGCTCTCTTGGGTTGGAATAGAGGAACTTCATGGCCAGCTCCTCTGACTGTAGCAAAAGTTAGTCCTTGATAAACTTCTGTCCATCCTCCAACCTACTCAATCATATATTGATTCAAACTGATTTTATATTTGGAAAAGAAAAAAAAAACAGAAGGAAAGACTAGGATGTACCACTAACAAAACCATTTCGGAAATCAGATATGGTGTGAGTATGTGAAATACCTGGTTGCCAGAGTACCACGGATACCAAGGAGTTTTGATGTGGAGGTTGAGGTGGCTGAGGGAAAACCTGGTGGCAGTCACAGGTACAACTGAATCTGTGTCACCGCTGCATTCAACGGAAGTCATTTATGGTACATTTAGTTCTTCGGAAAATGAAATCAGGTCCAAGTGCAGTGTGTAGACTAAAATCATGCAGCGACACAATCCTGTATGAATCTGATCAAGGACAGTCAAACACTCAACCTCTAAAGCCTAATTTCCTAGCAGTAACAAATGCCTATTGTTATTCATATGATTTGGACACATCTTGATATAAGCTTGCAGCTAGAAAACGGTGATTGTCAGCCTGTCTCACTGCCCCTTCTTTTACTGTGACTACAGGAAAAAGCGACTGCCAGTATCTGAAAATACGAAGTATCTTACTTTTTGAGTATTTTAGTATTTCCTTTTGTAGTATCCCATGGTCTTTTTCTTGTGTAAAAATTGCAGCCCTGGTTCGTTTGTGTCCCCTACTTATTTTTTCTAACTCAGGAGCAGAACTTTAGAGATTTTGTATGAGGTCAGTGAAGTTTAGAACTCACCTGAAAACCCATATTCTTAGACCAGCTGCAATCAGCTCTTTGTATATTGGTAGGACAGAGTTTTCTGAATCCTTCCAGTTTTTGATGAGAACATCACTGTCCAATGACAAAAAAGAGAATCATTTCTCAATCACCAAAACCACCCTTTTCAGAAAGAATTCAACTTAATGATAAAGTACGGAGAAACCTGCAAGCAGTCCATTTATAAGGAATCCCAGTTGTATTTGCATGCATAGCCTTTTGCACGTCGGGCCGATTATAGTATTTCTCAGCATAGTTTTCAGTACACGGATCATACCCCGAAACCCGTCTATGCAAAAGAGTATTTTTGAGCCTTATATGCCTGGCTGAGTTATTTGTTAACGCCAAGCAAGATGGGGTATAAATGCTGTATTGATCGATGTCTCCGAACTCGTGGTTCATGGCATAACTGACAGCATCATCACATTTTTGTGAACTTTTCTCTGCTGTGAAATTGCAATGTTTCATGATGGCTTTGTAGGTTCTATCTGATATCATGGAGTGGCTCCACCAAAATGCAACAGTCCCAATGCTGTCATAGTAATTGTCAGTAACAGCGTTTCCAACCTGTATGAGTTTCATTCAAAATCTCTCAAGTCCATGAACTTTATCTAGAGTTTCTGGTGATTGTTTCTGATATCTTAATATCTGATAAAAGTGAAAACCACGCTTGGCTTACTTACAATAAATCCTTTAAGATTGATGATTGGGTGCGAATAGGCTTTGTTGTAGTCATGGATTTTCTTGGCCAACTGGGGAACATAATGTCCTATGTAAACAATTACAATTTTGTCAGTTCAGAATATTTTTCTTAAAGCTTATTTAGCAACAAATTGAGTTATAACCAGTTGTTGCAGGTTCATTTACCTGCATAACTTTCTCCAGCAATGTAAAATTCTCTGTGTTTGTATTGTGGAAATCTTGACATCCATCTGATGAGAAACATTAGAGCATCCTGAGCTGTGTCAACTCACAAACAAACTACCATCAGGATTAAAGAATGATGCTTCAAATGAGAGCAGTAAAAAAGCGACGGTTAGCTGCTAATATAAGCACCTGTCCGACTGTCTCCGGAGTCTTCAAGATTGGAGCTTATATTTGTGTAAGAGAATCCAACTCCAGCAGGTGACTCAAGGAACAGAATACTTGCTTCTGCAAACATAAACAAAACCAAATACTGTAAGTTTTATAAGGGAAAGAGTGCTGAAAAAAAGATGAGAACCTGCAAACATTACTAAAAATTTGTTCTACTTACTTCATGTGATTTTGCCATTTGGAAACCAAATTCAATACATACAGATTAGGTGTTTGATTGTTACCTTTATTCCATGAATACTTGTTGAGATAAACGGAGGAACCAGTTTTATTAATCCGAAATGGTCCAATTTCCTCTGATGCTCCATATGCCACTGATGAGCAACCTGGCCCTGCACAGTCAATCAGTGACAAATTAACTAGAAACTCAAACCCTTTAAGGTCAATTGGCTTATTTAATTAGAACAACCTGACAATCACTGAATTCATATACCACCATGTACTTTGGTTTTAACTAATTAAGCTCTGACAAGTTTATTTACCAAGCCAACTCAGAGACTGAAATATTTAAATAATGAGAAGAAATCACTTGATGGTTGTTTTTTCTTGATAAACCTAGATCATCATTCTGAACTTCAAATATGGTTGAATGTTAAGTAACATGACACGAATAAACAAGCTTTATTAGTACTGCAACTGCAATAGTACTAGATCTTGAATAGAGACTTGAGCAGTCTCTACAATCTTTGTATCAATGCAATCTTCTAATTAATCTAGATAAAAAAAATACAGATACAGAGGAGGAAATAATTTTTGAATAATGGTGGAGTCAATTCATAATTGCAAAAGGAGGACAAAGTTTGATTTTTTTTTTTTAAGCAAGAACAGATGTGACCCTTGAATGAGAGGTTCATAGTTCAAAGATAGTAGTGATTTGAAGCAAGAATTTTTCCCAACCACAATAAACACATGCAATCAAAAATTGCATGATTTCAAGCAAGAAGAAATAGAGTAAAGGGGGTGTGTGACAACAATCGAAGAGTGGCCCAGTTTCAGTTCCACCATGTGATGCTTCTATTCCGGTCTAGCTCAGCTAACCACTTGCAGTAGGGTCAACCCTGTGTACATAGTGGAGCAGAAACAGGAGAAGTTGGGCCTGTCAAGATCAATGGAAATGACCGTTGCCCACAGTAGTTATTGGTGAAGTAATTTAGCTAATTAAGCACCTTTTTTTTTTCCCATATCGCATCTTCCCAGATTTTGTACGAGCGAGAAAATGTTATCCCAATCTTCAAATTAATGCAAGGGGAAGAGAGTGTTGCTTCCTTAAAACTACTCAAAATTTAATGATATATTTGAACAAGATTGTCAAAGTGAAAGTATTCAACAATCAAATCTATAGCAGTTCAGTCAATTTATCTACTCTAAACCATTAGGTAAGATTGCCATTTTCATCCTGTTAGGAAAAACATTGAATGGAGTCACTGAAGTAATCTGAGAAGGAACACCTACCCTCTTTGCTCTTCAAAAAAAAAAAAATAATATATATATATACAGAACACTGAGGAAACAGTTTAATTTCCTTCTGAGATGTCAGCTTCTGTTATTAATTCGCTAGATAGTGACCCATATTATATATTTATAACACTAAGGAAACAGTTTAATTTCCTTCTGATGAGATGTCAGCTTCTGTTATTAATTCGCTAGATAGTGACCCACATTTTTATATTTCCCGTGGTTTAGTTTAATGAACTTTTGAGTGATTAATTACAAAAAAATATTTCAATTCCTCCCCCATTTCTGGGTCATAGCAGCTCGAGCAACCCCACATCATCATCACCATCACCTTCTCCTACTGAAATGCGCGTGCTTCAAAGAAACAAAGGAACAGTGGGAGTTGGTGGCAAACTTCTTTTCTTCCCTTTTTTTGCTGCCTTCTCTATCTCAAGTCAACTCAAAGAAACAAAGAAGACGAGAAGCAAAGGAGAGACAGAGAAGGAGGGGTGGGGGGGGGCATCTTTTGTTTGCAGCAACATGAACAATTTTTGGACAGTTCTACTGGAAAAAGTTGGTTCACTTTGTGGTAGCTTTTACGTTTTCCTTCTGGAAAAAAAAAAAGAACAACTAGCAAATGCAAAGAAAGTTGAAAACAAAGTGACAAAGAAATTACACAGAGAGCTGCAAAGGCTTTTTGTGAGGCAACGGGTTTATTCAAAACAGGGAATAAACGTCAGTTGTAGAAGGAATAAAACCCTAAAAAGATACAGACAGAGAGAGATCACGAGGTCCCATGCGGGTTTATTTTTGGTTTTTCCTTTTTGGGTACCACGTAAACACAGTCGTTTTTACTATACACTTCTTTCCGCTTGAGCCTGAAGGTGCATTTTAGCTTGGGTTAAGGGGTCTTCGCTAGTTTGCTCTTGGAGTTGATGGGCGCAGTCTATATGGAATTGTGGATAGGGTGGGCATCGGCAATGGATTGGGACATGAGCTGGGACGTGCAGTGCGCAATGCTCCATTTATTGAGAGGCAGAGATATTTTTTGGCTCATCATTTTGGTATCAATGCCATTTTTTAAAGCACAGAACCAACAAAGAAACAAGACATTAATTGCATGGAAAATGATGTGTTCATCAGTCTACAGCATTGTGATTCGGGTGTGGGGGATTGTTTTTCCATGGAGAACTGTTTATGGGTTCTTAATTAGTCAATGTTCTTCAGTTTTATTTTGGTTCTTTTCCTTTTTAAGGAAAAAGAAATTACCATGGATATGGATTATGCAAGTTCTTTGATTTGAACATGTATGGCAAAATTAGCTAGACCAATCTTAATGACTTGAAAAAGAACATGAGAAAATGGATATTTCTCTATCAGGACAGTCTTACTTGTTGGACTATGGTAAAATGTAGCAACAGTGAAGAAAATAGAGGGAGTAGCTAGCTAGAAAGCTAGAAAGACTGACCTCCATTGAGCCAAAGAACTAGAGGTTTTTTCTCTGGAACTGTAATGGCTTCCGTCAGCCAGTAGAAGAGAGCTCGACCATGTTTCTCATTGACAGTAACGTAGCCTGAAAACTGAGAAAATGTCACTGGCGGTTGTCCTGGAAGAGATGAAATTCGATCGAGTTCTTGTTGTTTTGGCACAGCAGCAAGAATAATGCCGATGAGTGAAGAGAAGAACAGGTAAGATATTGAGATGACAAAGGCTTTGCTTTGACCCGTTGCTGCCATTTGCACCCTCGTTTTGAAAAATGAAGGGTACTGCTCTCACTCTTTCTCTCTCTGCTGTAATGTAAAACAGCTATGCTACGGCTCACTCAGAGATATTGATACATGTATAGGAACTGATCAGAGAAGATATGCAAGCCTGAATTGTAGATTTATATGGTGAATTATCAAGTCTGATGTTGCTGCATTACTACACTATTGCAGGGTTAGGCAGCTATGTGGACCTCTCTCTCTCAAGATTCAGATGAGAGAGAGTAGCCGGTCCTACAAGAGGCAATTTGAAAGCTGGATCCGAATTTGGTTAAAAACCCAGAAGCAACATCATAAATGCATCACAAGATTCTTTCTCTCTCTTGCCATACTGTAAAAATACCAATGACCAAGAAATTAGGGTCCAATGAAAGTATTTACTCTCTTAATCTGTAATCTTCATGGATATAGATCAGCAATCTTGAACTTGTTAACTTTAACAGTACTGATGGAGAGTGACAGACAGGTAAAATTGCCGTTGAATTAGTTTTTGTATGTTATCAGCAATATATAAAGTAATAATATAATCATTAAAACAATAGTTCTGGTATATACTAGTAGCAAATTGTCCCTGTAAGGTGTTAATTTTATGTTTATTTAAAAAAATAAACAAAGTTATCATTTGAGCTTGGACTGAAAGTGGTCACTTAGAATAATAAGGTTTAAGCCAAGCTTGAGCTGCCTAGCTTATACTAAAACATTATTTTAACCATAGAATCTAAGCAGAGGAATACTCTCTCTCTCTCTCTCTCTCCCACAGCCTTTGTGGTCCAAAAAACAAAGATAGAAAGGCGGGTAATAAAGATTAATGGATGGGGGGTTGTGACTCTTGTGACCTTTCCTAAAGGCCTGTAGCCTTGATACTTTTGAATGGGGTACAACTGCAACAATTGGGAGGCAGTAAGCCTGAAGAAAGAGATGCTCATAGTCCCAACGAGCAGTCGTTATCAGATCTCTTTCTCAACAGGAATCATGCATGACCACCCTTTTGTTTCTTTTTCTAATTTGCATGAAGTTTTCTCGTGGTCTCAAAGCCTGCAAAAAGGCCAAGGTGGTTAAATTAAACTAGATTATTCAATTAGATGTGTTCTTGATTAAAAATTGGAGTAGTGTGACAGGGTTTGGTCAACTTTCCAATTATTGTTGCATCCTCCTTAACATCCCCATTAAAATTTGTCAATGGAAGTTGTTCAAACCCCTTTTACCAAATTCTTTCCCAATGGCAGCAAACGTGCCTAATTTACAATTCTTTAATCCTTATTAAGTAGGGTAACTGTTCAGGATTTACCAAAGGTAGTTGACAGACAAAATTTTCACATGTTGAACTATACTATTAATTCCTACCTCTTCTTTCCTCTTTCCTTGAAGAAATTAATGAACTGGATATACATGCATGCATGCATGCATCCTTTTCTGTGAGATTAAGCTGGCAAATATATGAAATTCTTCAGCAGCAAGGAATAGAGATCGAGGTATACGCGTCCACCGCCGCCTGCATGTGCATGAACATTAATGCCCTGTCCTCTTACTAAATGTCAAATAATCGGCTAAATTGCAGGATGAAAATCCCCTGAGCTTGAAACTCACATAATAAGAACAAAAGAACTTGTCCATTGCCGTCCATTCTGATGATTATGATTATTAGTATTAGTGTGTGTGTGTATATATATATATATATATATATATATGTTTGGAGACCAGTCTCAACCCCACATGCAGGGACTGCAAATGGAGGGTTCTTTTCAACGCTGGAACAGCTAGCTAACGAATTCTACACCCCAAAGTCAGTCAGAGACCTAATTATAACTTTTGCTTGCTTTTGTAAACTCTTTAACATGAGATCTGGCCCATGATTTCCGAGATGTTGTTTCCACAGTCTCTTTTACAGTATTCTTTTTCCAATCGTTTCCATGTGTACAGCACGGATCCCCATATGCATGCAAGCATGCAGAATTAACATCTCCACATCCCACAATTTCTCTACTTTGCTTCATCACTATCAATGCATATGCTTTGCTATATCTGCCCTGGAACCTTCTCATCCCTAGATTTAATTCCTTAAATGTATTCAATTCTGAAGAATATGTATTAAGATATATACATGCATGCTTGGCATCCTCAACTGGACATTTTAATATTACTTGTCTTTCATCTCTATCTGGTCAAAGTTTCATCATAATTTATAATTGCACCAAGGAAATTTGGGTATTAATTTAAAAACACTTCTCTGTATTTATTCTTTTGGATCCTTGTCATGCATAGCTCATGTCAAAGTAAATCAATGACTTATCTAGTTGTCTTGAAGCTTGAAAATCTAGATTCGAGTTTAGAAACTACCAATAAGAGTACGTTAGTAACAAACTTTCATTCAATCACATCTTTAGAGAAGCAAACTCAATGACTAATGGAATGACGAAATCAAAAATGTTATTCTACATTTTGTAAAGTCCTTATCTTACGGGTTTCTTTCTCATATTTTATAAAAGATATAAAATACCCTAAGATGATATATTACATTTTAAATCCCTTTCATTACAAGATCAAGTTTGATCTATAGCATTATCTACTTCTATCAGTCAAAATAAAAAGAATATATACACAGAATCTTTGGGCCTTGCATGTATTTGGGTGAAAAATATGCAGGAAAGATCAATATGCCGAGCGTGACCTAAGCGATCCAGCCATGTATGAACGGATCATTATATACAGAGATGTCCCAACAGCCACGGCACCGCAGTTTTGACCCCATTTTGTCGCCTTAATAAAATCATTCATGGATGTAATTTCTTGGTCGTCCGCATTCATGAAGCCAGCAGATAATACAATCAGATCACATTAAAGACAAACAAGAGAATAAAAGATTGGGGAAGAGGGAAAGGAGGAGTTGGTATGGGGAGATGGAAGTGGCTTGTCTTCAATATGAGCAGTTGGGCAGTTATGTCGGCATTGGTTTCGCTTTAAAGTTTAAACTGCGCTCATGTCTCTAGGACTCTCGAGGCCTTTCGGGCTGGCATTGTCCACTCCTGCAGGATTCTAAAATTTGTCGCCATATATATATAGCTTCCGAATGTCAACTTAGGTAAATGGGTGGATATAAGGTAGCAATCAAACAAGATTGATTAGATAGACATGATTAAGAATAATGGGACACCCCTTAACTCCATGACAAAGTAGAACAACTTGCATTGAAAGACTGACCATATTCAGTTTTGGAGTAACCAGTTTATGGCCATTGAATGAGCTCTCTCATTAATTCCATGTAAACCAAACCAATCATTCAGATCGATGCAGACTCCTTGGGCTGCCTTTCATTTCGAAAATGTTGTTTTGGGATTTGGGTATTTGCCCAAAATATGTAGTGAACCTTCTGTTTCTTGATAGTGATATGAAAAGATGATAGGTGAGATATGGAATCTCCTTTTTGGGTAGACGATTATTAGGTTATGCATGTAGATTGATAACTTCTAAAACAACAAAAAGGGGAAAAAGGATAACAGTATTAGTTTGCTAATGGTCATTGGTCACAACTCGGTTGGAATGTAGACAAAGTTTGATGTGACTTATTACTTAACGGGCGTCGTGAGATAGAGCCAATGACCGTAGCCTTTTATGTCAACCATTTTTGCTCTCCTTTTCTTTTGGATCGTGATCAGGAATCACGTCGGTTGGAATCAAGCACATTTCATATACTGATAATTAACCATGGCTAATAAAACATTAATTATTTGTACTGCACAATGCTATGTGCGTGTGGATCTGCAAGTGTAATCATGCATTCTGGGTCCATGAGGAGGAAGCCGTTAAAAAGAAAGGCAAAGGCCCAAAGGCAACAGGGTCAATGAAACCAGGTCGTAGCCCTGTATAATGTGGCAGAAATATTTGATACGTCTGTTTCGACATTGGGAAATAGGATTTTGGAAGGCGGACATTAGGACCCAACAACAGTAGCATTGCCTTTAAACTTGCATCCTAGTGGACAAAAAGTCCATCCAAGCCCAACTAGATAGTGTGTGTATCAGTCTGGATACTGTATCTATTGCCTAAACTTGGAAAAATAGATTAGGGAAGGAACATGTCACAGTTATCACTGTAACATTGAGAAGCGGACCCGTCAGAATGCCAAATCACCGTTTCAAAGCATGAAAATTTTTATTCTAAGGGAATTGGGTGAGGTTGGCCAAATTTGGGGATACCAATGGCAATTTTCAACACACAGGGAGAAGGTGAGTGAGTTTCTTTGTACTGTTTTCAAAGCCCATGGACGAAATATGTCCCGGAAAATATATGAATAATTGAAGAAATTTACTAATTAATTAACTACCCATTGTGGGTTAATTAGCATATATGGTACCTTTTAGATTTCCTGTTACAGCAATAGTTCAATCCGAACCTCAGCGTTCTTGTCAATAGAATAAGCTGTTTCAGTTCATTGTAGACATTATTTGACTGTTTACTTGCATAGTTAAGCTAGTTTTAAAGTTTGATTAAATGTCAATTAGAAGAGCAAAATCCTGCCTTCGGTTCTAGGACAACTTTCTTCTGTTTTTGGGTCGAGTGTAACTGTGTAAGCGTGGCTTGCTTCTCTGTGCATCTGGGCCAAAAGCTACTTGTCATTTTCTGGTCTTTGCCCACTGTTTTTTATTGTACCATGGAAAAAAATGGCTTGGTTTTTTATGTGCCCCCTTCCTGAAATGGTAAACTTTAGTTACAGCAATAACCACAGAATGGAATATTTCCCTTTTGGCAAATATAGATGGTAAGCTGAATCAGAACTGCCAAGTTTCAATAGATAGCACATCACCTACTATCCATCAGTTATTGTATATATAACATCATTATGTATTTCAGAAGGATGTGTGCAAATCATTGTTCAACCAGCAGGAAAGGAGCAAATGAATCCATTTGGTGATGCTCTATATGGAGCTGGGACTGATTTGATCAAAACCGAATTGGGTGCCTACGGGGAGAAGCTCTTTAGATCAGGCTCAGCCTATGTACCGGGCAATGTAAGATTTATAAGTTCTAAGCAGATGGTTTTCCTTGAATGATGATTCTTAGTCTTGCTTGTGAAACATATTGCAGATCAGCAGATACTTCTCCAATCCCCAGTATTACTTTCAAGTGAGTGATCAGTATGTGATGAACAAATTGAAGTTAATTCTGTTCCCATTCCTGCATAAGGTATATGCAATAGCAAGTAAATATTACCTTCTGTTTCCATCTCAGAAGTTGACACACTCTTTCTTTTTCCTCCAGGGACACTGGATGAGAGCAACAGAAACAGTAGGGGGTGAATTCTCTTACAAGCCTCCAATTCATGACATAAATGCACCTGATCTGTACATCCCATTGATGGCATTTGGCACTTATGTGGTTCTAGCGGGCTTCTTTCTAGGCATCAATGGAAAGCAAGTCCAACCTCCCTTTTAATCTTCTTGTTTCGTTTAAACCATTTGGCAAATATAACAAATTTCCTTGTTTTCCAGATTTAGTCCTGAAGCTGTAGGCCTGCAAGCTACGAATGGACTGCTTTGCTGGTTATTCCAAGTCCTTCTACTCGAAGCAACACTGCACACACTTGGAGACGGAGACGTGCCATTGCTCGACATCATTGCTTATGGAGGGTACACTTTTGCTGTAGTTTCGGTTGTTCTACTCTGCAGGATCCTATGGAGTCACTGCTTCTATGTAGTTACATTGTGGGAATGTTTCTGTATGGGAATGCTGCTTGTGAAGATCATGAAGAGAATTCTGATTGCGGAGGTGAGAAGGTCTGAGAACCATTCAAGCAAACGCCATTATCTTCTACTTCTAGTAGCTGTTGCTCAGGTCCCATTGCTCTTTTGGCTTGGAAATATTGCTGTGTGAGTTCTAACAAGTAACAACCTGATTGGGGGCAGATTGATTTGTCCATAACATTATGCTTAAAATGCAGTTATGAAAATAATAATAATAAAATTATATCAAAGATTTAGATTATATGGATTTCTATTAATCAAAATTTTAATGTCATCATTATACTAAATTCACGATATATATGAAAAATCTTAAAAAAAAAAAAAGATTCGAATCTTAAAATTTCACGTATCTTAAGCATTATAAAATTATGAATTTTATCGATAAAATATTAATAAATTTGTTAATATTGAAAATTATGATGAATTTTTTATTTATAAAAAATAATTTTTAATAATACTACATCATTTGTGGTATAATACTTTGTCAGTGAATCTAATATGAATTATAATTTAATTTAATAATATTAAAATTTAAAATCCAAATCCACCGAATTAGCTATAAGTAAGAGTGTAGGTCGCAACCTAATACCCCACGGTCCCATTCAGAATTGGAATCCTCGTCAGACCGCAAACTCTTATCTTCTGCCTTGTCATCGTGCGCTCCAGAACGCAGCGTTGCGATACAGTGGAAACTTCCCGACACGTGGCGCACAGAGTAACTCCAGGGAAAACGCTGTTTAAATAGATATTTTAACCGCCACGTAAAACGTTGGTGGTCGGAGACAGTTTTTTTTTTTTTTATGTGTTTTTTTACAGTGGCGTGCGCCAATGCTTAAAACGCCCGACGAATCTGGTCAGACCCAGATTCAATTTTTACTACACTTCCAAAAACTCTTTATTTATTTATTTGTTAATTAACTCCTGATAATAAAAAATAATAATAAAGACCTATATATAGCCCAAAGCAAAAACTTCCTCAATTTGAATTTTCCTTTTTTTTTTAGATTTTTTCTCTTTCAAATTACACCTTCTTATTTGTAGGATTCGTAAGATTTCCAAGGAAGAGTTCAGGTATTTTTCCTTCTTATTATCTGTTGGGTGTTTACGAGAATTTGGTTTGTTTTCGAATTTTTTTATAGGTTTGGTCTTTGATTTTGTTTGCCTTTGAGGTTTCGATTTAATTCTGATTGATTGATCTATTAGTCAGGGTCTCAAATTCGAATCTTGGTATCATTTTGTTTTGTATCTGAAAAATTGCAGATTGTAGGTTGGATTTTCAATTGCGGATCATGAGTTTTCTTTTTCTTTTTTTTTTATTATTGTTCCTGTTCCAATGAGAAAAAGATCCGCTCTTTTAAAGACCCTTTTTTTATAATTTGCTTATTGGAATGAATAATTGTCAAAATCCATGCTTTCTTGGTTTAATTTCTGAAATATTTTTGGGGGTGTTTTTATTTAATCTGCGATTATTTCCAAAGGAGAGGGAAAAGGCAAATGAATTTAAAAATTTGTAGCTGAAAAAGTTTCTTTCTTGGAAATTTATGCTTTTTAAATTGTTTGGGTATCTGAATTTTGAGTTTTATTTGACTATATTGCAGGAGATTTGCTGAAATCAAAAGATGTTAGAGCAGTTGCTGATATTTACCAGGGGAGGGTTAATCCTCTGGACATGTAAAGAGCTTGGGAATGCTCTTAAAGGGTCACCAATTGACACCCTGATCCGGTCCTGTCTGTTGGAGGAGCGCTCTGGTGCTGCATCATATAACTATGATGCCCCTGGTGCTTCTTACACCCTCAAATGGACCTTCCATAATGAGCTTGGCCTTGTTTTTGTTGCTGTCTATCAGCGTATTCTCCATCTTTTGTATGTGGACGATCTTCTTGCATTGGTGAGGCGTGAGTTTTCGAAGATTTATGATCCTAAGAGGACACTGTATAATGATTTTGATGAAACTTTTAGGCAGCTTAGGAGGGAGGCAGAAGCTAGGGCTGAGGAGTTTAAGAAATCAAAACAGATGGTTAAACCTGTGAATAACAATAAGAAGCAAGGGCAGGTGCAAAAAGCTGGTTTTGATAAAGGAAGTAAGAAGAGTGAGGGTGGCTTGGCTGCTGATGGTGGGGATGGTGATAAAGTGAAAGGCCGTAAATTGGAGAATGGACACTCCAATGGTAATCATGTTGAGATTGAAGAACCTAGGATGATAGGTGTTGTTAACGGTAAAGAAAATACTAGTTCCAATATTAGTGCTTTCGATGTAAGTAAGCTTCAGAAAAGAACTAAAGGTGGAAAGAAAACTGATACTGTTGTTAACAAGGGTTCCAAGGTGGACCCTAAGAAAAAAGTAGCAAAGAAGAATAGAGTTTGGGACGATGCACCTCCAGAGACGAAATTGGACTTTACTGATCCACTGGATGGAAATGGAAATGAGAATATAGAGGTTGTTGCAGCTGATCAAGGTGAAAGTATGATGGACATTGAAGAGATTATCAGCAGTGATAGTGAAAGTGAAGAAGATGACAATGTGGGGAAGGATAGCAAGCCTGAAGCAAAGAAAAAGGGTTGGTTTTCCTCCATGTTCCAGAGGTATTTGTTGTACTTTTATCCTCCCTTTGATGTAGTTTCTTCTTTTAGCTCATAATTTCTATTCTAGGATATATTTGTTCTGTCTTCATGAAGAGTGAAATTGGAGCTCCTTTTTTTTGGGTAAAGCCTTCATGGCTTTTGTTTTATCATGTTCAGATACTCGTCATAAAGCATGTCCCGACTAGTTTTATTTATTTTCATAGAACCTTACAACTTGAGTTGGAAATGTTTCTTTTATAGAGTTGATCTTTTTGATATTGCCATTATGTGCTTATATAATTTACATTGCAAAAGATGGCATTAGTAGTCAATGTATGATATTTCTTCTGCTAGGCATCACCACTTAAAGAATGAAAGATTTTTAGACATCATTTGCTTGTATCATGTTATATATTCCAGTCCCAAAGAGTTATACACTCCTTTTTGTTTCCCATCGTATGGTGAACTCTTAGGTAGAGTTTGGTATGAGGGAAGTGGGAGCACATTCCCTTCAAAGTGCTCAATTAAATTACATTGCAGTGTTTGTTTTGCAACAGATCACAACAATGTAAGATTGCAATGCAATCACATTACAACCAAGAGATGTAATGTGATAGCAGACCAAAACCAATACAATCACATTACATTGCACTCTGTAATATTCTTAAAGACACTTTTACCTTTCTACTTTATTATCTTGTTAAAAACATTTTATAACGTTATAATTAAAATAACAATATTAAAATAAAATATATAATATAAAAATAAAAAATTAAATTAAAATAAAATATATAATATTAAAAATTGTATTAAAAAATGAAAATAAAATATATAAGATTATAATAAGAAATAAAAATAAAACATATGACATTAAAAATATATTTAAGAGATGATATTATATAAAAACTAATAATAAAAAATACAAGTATATTAAACTTGCATTTTAATAAATAGGGGTAATTTTGAAAATTAACATTACATTCCTAGCAAAGTACTTGTAAACCAAACGCTGTAATGTTATCCTCTCTACATTTTAATCATTATTTTGCTTGCATACCAAACACTACAATGTTATTTTTCCTGCAATCACATTGCTTGTAATCACATTACTTACAATCACATTGCATTGTAAAGTACCAAACGCCACCTTATTGTGTTTCACTTGGGCTTTGCACCACCTCTACCGTAAGCTTTTATCATCACCATCCAATTTCGTTGTAAATTGTTGAATTTATGATGCAATTGCATCACTTATTCATTTTCTACTTCCTTGGGCTCAGTATTGCGGGAAAGGCAAATTTGGAGAAGGCAGACCTAGAACCAGCTTTGAAGGCTCTCAAAGATAGGCTTATGACAAAGAATGTGGTATGTCTTCTTCTAATATAACACTCTTGATTTCCAATGGATTGGTACCTTTCAATGTTTATAGGATTGCTTACGTATATGTGGCATTCACAGGCTGAGGAGATAGCAGAGAAGCTTTGTGAATCAGTAGCTGCAAGTCTTGAAGGAAAAAAGCTGGCCTCATTCACAAGGATCTCTTCAACAGTGCAGGTCTACAATTTTTTCATCTTTTACAATTGGACTCAATTTTGTTTCCTTTTTTTTTCCTGCTTTTTGATTGCCTATAAATTTAATGGAGAATGGTAATTGTGACTGCAGGCTGCAATGGAAGAAGCTCTTATTCGTATTTTAACTCCTAGACGCTCCATTGACATACTGAGGGATGTGCATGCTGCCAAGGAACAGAGGAAGCCATATGTTGTTGTCTTTGTTGGTGTTAATGGAGTTGGGAAATCAACAAATCTAGCCAAGGTTTAGCTGATTTAAGTGCACTATATGTAGATATGTCCCCAGGGACATGCCTTCTGGTCAGGCTGGCTAACCTCAAGTGTTACTGTGCAGGTCGCTTACTGGCTTCTGCAGCACAATGTTAGTGTTATGATGGCTGCTTGTGATACATTCCGGTCTGGAGCTGTTGAGCAGCTGCGAACTCATGCACGTAGACTTCAGGTATTACATTAATCGTAAATGTTATATTTTCAGCATATTGGGCCTCATCTTGCTCCAAGGTGGTTTGCTTTGTGTAATGACAAGTATCATTGGTATAGCTACTCTTTTATATCTGACTTGTTACTTGCTGCCTGCTAGATTCCTATATTTGAGAAAGGGTACGAGAAAGATCCTGCAATTGTAGCAAAGGAAGCAATTCAGGAGGCCACTCGTACTGGTTCAGATGTTGTTCTTGTTGATACAGCTGGGCGGATGCAGGTATCTTCTAATCAGTCAATTCATTTCTGTGGACTTTTATACTTTGGGTAGTGCTTGGTGGGTGCTTCATTCATACTTTCTATTGCTTTCAGAACCCTGAAAATAAAAAGTATGATGGTTCTGATTAAGGGTCAAGATAGTGGTATAACTTTTGCAATGGCAACCAATTGCATTCAATACATTATTTACTCTGAAATTGAATGGAACAAACTAGAAGATGTCTAGATAACCCATTCAAAACAGGTTTGCTTTCAAGAACTAGAGAAGGACCAGTTATATTGGTTTTGCTATAGGCAGTGAGACGACCAATTGAGCTATTTTGCTTTGAAGGATATTTAAATGCAATCCTAGCTATATTGCTTTTCTTTGTTACCACTGTTATGTTATTAATATCCATGTTATGCTTATCAGGATAATGAACCATTAATGAGAGCTCTCTCGAAGCTTATATACCTCAACAATCCGGATCTTGTCTTATTTGTTGGAGAGGCACTAGTTGGGAATGATGCTGTTGACCAGTTGTCAAAATTCAACCAGGTTTGCTTTCACGTTTAAACATTTTGTCTGTCGTATTCAAAATTTCAAATCTATTGGTTGTACCTATGTTACTAAATCTATGTTATAAAGCAGTGAGTCTTGCTCTTCTTGCAGAAATTGGCTGACCTCTCTACTTCTCCTACTCCAAGATTGATAGATGGGATTTTGCTCACTAAGTTTGACACTATTGATGACAAGGTAAAATGAGTTTGAATCCGAGAAGGTTTTTTATATTTTGGTTGCTATGGGAATCTCACACTGCCATTTATCTTACTTTTGGCGTATAACTGAAATTGACGTAGGTTGGGGCAGCATTGTCGATGGTCTACGTCTCAGGAGCGCCGGTTATGTTTGTTGGCTGTGGCCAGTCATATACAGACCTGAAGAAACTCAATGTCAAATCAATAGTCAAGACCCTGCTGAAATGAGTGACTGCTTGATGAAAATCCTCAATTTCATTGCAATGCTCGAACTTCAAATACTGTTTCTTTGGCTGTGACTTTGTGTTACTTTAATGGAGGTGCATCAGTCCCTTACGGCTGTTCATTTATTTGTAGATCTTGAATTTATCCGAGTTTGGTAGCCTTATCTATCTCTTCTTCTCATGTCTGCTGAAAGATTAGTATTACAGTGAGGACTGTTTGTGAATGTGCCCCTTCTGCCCACCACACCCTGTCAAGGATTGAAAGCCTTTTCTTCAATATTTGGTCAGTGGTTGTGAACCTGGCCTTGATGTCCAAATAGTCGAATGATTAGATATAATGAGAACAACTCGATTAAGTGAAATGTAGGAATAAATAAAGGGTCGATTTAAGCAGGAAAAGAATAAATAATTCATATATGCTTCCACTCCAATCTCTGGAAAGAATAATCTAATGTAAGAATACAAAAATTTCCTTCTATAATCATTTGAATGATTCCTCAAGCAGCAGCAATTGATTGAATCTCTCTCTCTCTCATAACAAAGCCGACGTCTAGTTTTTCAAAACAGAGACAGCGCCGTTAGAACCCCCAACATAACCACCAAGCCACTTTTCAAGCTAACGCAACTGCTCGTTGGAGCCACCGCAGGGCCCTCAAACTCCATCGGAGAAGGTGCCGGTGAGACTCCCATGAACTGGCTTCTTGCAGACATAACCACGACGATCAGTTTCTGTCCCTTTTGGCAGTGTCCCTCAGCTCCACTGATAAAATAGTATGCCCCAGACCTCTCAAGCTTCACCTTAGTGTTGCCATCCTTGTGTGCAGCTATAGGGCTAGATGTGTTGCATGTTTCATAGTCTTTTTTACTCACCTGGAGCACCGAGTCCTTGCTGGGATCATAACTCCAAACTGCAAAAACAAGAAACAAGATCGGATGAGTAAAAGAAAAGATCCAGATGAGAAAATGAAAGAAAAGTTTGATAATGAGTGGTTATTCTTGTACCTAAAGAGTCTCCAATCTGGAAACGAGAAGCTCCAGCCCATTTGTTAAGAGAGTCGGATTCAGATGAAGGGATTTTCCAAGCGTTGGCTTTGCCTCCAACTAAGTGTTCCCCTGCTTCTGTTAAGGTTAAGAAGACAGAAACAAGCAGCACTGCAGACAACAACAAACCTCTGCTTGCGGCCATGTTTGTTTATATATGCTTTTCGAAAATAGTTTTGAAGAGTGTGTATGTGAGGCAGATGGAGAGGAGGATGTGGGAAAAGTGAGGAACATGGAAGCAATTTATAGTGGGCAAATGCGAACCCAGAGAGAAAAAGAGCCGTTGTGGTTGCATCAGGTTCAAAAGAGTAAAGAGACTAGAGGGAGACTATTATTAGTTATTGCTTTGGGAATTGTCAAAAATTGAGCAGTTTCATTGTGGCCTACTCTGTCATTTTGCCGTTGGAATTGCTTGAGCTGCCAGCCCATTTCTCAAGACGGATTCCTGCTTGCCACATTTCATGATTCTCAGTGTGACTAATTTCAAATGTCAATAAAATGAGTAGTAGACTAATAACCCAGAATTTTGAGCAATCTTTGGGTCCTTCACATGGTGGGAGGATGGACAGCCATTGCTTGTAGGCTTTGATAAGTGTTTCCAAGTCCATTCAATTCTGCCAATGAGCCCAACTTCTCTGCTTACCCCACAAAGAAAAACTGATTTACTTATCTGGAAAACAGTCGGGGTGGGGAGGTTTTAACTTTTGATTGAAACTTCTCTGGAAATGCACTAACAATGAGATTGAGAGAAACAAAATCAAAAAGTAAAATTGTTACACACATTGTTCTTTTCATTCTAAAGATTTCTGGGATTATGCAATTCAGGTTTCAGTGTTTATATGTACATACATAAGGATCATTTAAACTTGATTACTACTATATAGTTTGTAACTTGGAGATTTGATTACCTTACAAAGATAATTGCTTAATTAATGGATCTCATCCCTTTCCTCGACCCCAAGCTTAAAATACAAGGTTGAAAGGAGTAATTGATTTGGTGAGTTTAGGAATCGTTTCCGTTAGTGGAGGAAGTTGAAATGGTATTAGGCTTAAAAAGATATTTTCACAAGTTGGAACTAGAAGGGTTGATCCTAGGAAGCAAAATGGGGCAAAATGCATTTTGGAAGTACTAGGATTGACCCCACGCTTCCAAGGGTTGATCTTTAAGCCTCCAGGATAGAAAATGCATTCTGTTTTAGACCAGGATCGACTCCCATCCTTTAAAGGGTGATCCAAAAAGGTAGAATGGGGGAAAAATGCATTATGGAAGTGCTAGGATCAATCCCTACCCTTCCAAGGGTTGATCCTTAAACCCTCAAGATAGAAAATGCATTTTGTTTTAGACCAAGATCGACCCCCACCTTTTAAACAGTCAGTCTTAGAAGGATTGATCTTAAGGCACCCAAACAGAAAATAAAACCTAAAACCCTTAAAACTCAAGCCACTTTTCATTTATTCTCTTTTCTTTGTTTTCCCTCTCATTTTCTTTCAAAATCTCCTCCTCTTCTCAAGACCCTCAAGGTTTTATTATCAAACCTTGGATTCTAAGTACTAAAGATAAGGATTTCCACTCTAAAAATAATGGTTTTTCTGATTTTAATCTTCTCTCATTAAAAACAAAAAACTTTTTTTAAGTTTTCAAGGTTTTGCTAGATCTCCTATCTAGAAAGCTCACCAAGGTAAAGTAAGATACAAGTTAAGTTGTTTATTTAATGGGTGTGAGGTTTGGAAAAAGTATTGATAAAAATTATTGAAAATAAGTGAAGATGAGTTAAGTTGGAAAATAGGAATTTATTTATTACGAATTTCAAGAAGTATTTATGGTGATATTAATGATTGCTTGCTAAATTAGGTGCTGTTGAAGGTTTCAACTTGTCGTGTTAAGCAAGATTCGATTGGTTGCAAGCGCTTGGAAAGTATTGTAAGTAGATATATGCATTTTAAATTATTTTGGATATAGCTTAACATGTTTTCGAGGTTTATGAAAGCATGAGAATTTTGGATGATTGATTGGATATGTTTGATGCCAAAGGTTCTGAAAGAAAATGTTTTGAATGTATATATGAATGTAAATATGAATATATGTATGTATGTTTTCATGGGGAACAAGCATCTCAAATGATTGAAAACTTTTGTTTCAACATGACTTGGAAAATGAAATGAACATAGTTTAGCTTTTCGCAATAATTGTGCATTGATAATTGGACTTTGTTAGGTGCCTTAATACCTTCGAAATTGTTAAGTGCCTTAACATCTTCAGTCGTTCGGTGCCTTAACACCTTTGGATATTGTTAGGTGCCTTAGCATCTTTGGAATGGTTAGGTGCCATAACACCTTTAGATTTGGTTAGGTATCGTAGCACCTTTGGATTTTGGCCATGAGCCTTACCATGAATGAATATGTGCTTTATTACACTTGGATGTTGGATTAATGCATAATCATATGTGAATCATTTTATTCATATATTAGGCTTGCTTACAAGCCTATTTTGAAATGCACCCATTATCATGGTTAAGCCACATGGTTATAATGTATCTTTGAGAATTTGGCTATGGAATTGATTGGATTAAATGTCTTGATAGGAATCTGTTTGGTTCATCAATTGTAGAAACATTGATCTTTTGGAACCTTAGATCTGATAGATTGGAAAAAGGGAATTGATGGCAAGGTAAATGAAGTGAAATTGGAAGGTTTTATGGCTAAATTTTGAATATGGAAGTGTTGGGATCATTTCTTGAGGACCAAAGGGTCGATCCCCGGCCAGCAAAACACACAAAGAGTGTTTTGTGTTTTAAAAGATCGATCCCTAGCAAGAAGAGGTCGATCCCAACAAAGCAGAACACACAAGAAGTGTTTTGTGTTTTAAAAGATCAACCCCCTATCAAGGAAAGGTCAATCTTTATAGTGAAAATTGCATTACTTTTGGTATTTTGATCTTGTTTTGAGGAGTTTGTTTAGGTAACCTTAAATCAAGTTTCTAAAGAGCTTTGAGTATAATATTGGTATTTCAAAATATTTATAATTCCCTTTTTTAAATGCATTTGGTTAGATCTTGAATTTGATTTGGAAAATAGCATGTTTTATGCAAATATGTTTATTTGAATACTGCACTATTTGGCTTATTCTCCTTTCGTATTTGCTTATTAAGATTATATATCTTACCTAAAAAAAAATATGTTTTTGTTTCAGATAAGTAGATCTTTAGCTGGCTTATTAAGGGAGTTTTTCATTTATTAACACTTGGTAGGTGTATGTCAAGGCATCTTGTAGAGGTTACCCACTTTTTGTTAAGTCCCTCCACTGAGTTTGAGTCATTCTTTGTTTTGGTTAAACATATTTTTGATAAATGTTTATATTTGGCCATTGGTTGGCATACTGTATATTAATATTCGAACTTGTGAGTTTTACTTTAAGCTTTAAATACAAGGTTGAAACGAGTAGTTGACTTGGTGAGCTTAGGAAACATCTTTGTTAACTCAATAATCTAAATTTCTAATCTTAAGAATCCATAAATTTAGAACTTGAAGGTTAGTGGAGGAAGTTGGAATGGAATTAGGCTTAAAAAAGGACAATTTTCACAAGATTAAACTAAAAAGGTTGATCCTAGGAAGCAAAATGGGGCAAAATGCATTCTGGAAGTGCTAAGATCAACCCCACGCTTCCAGGGGTTGATCCTTAAGCCCCCAGGACAAATAATGCATTATGTTTTAGACCAGGATTGAACCCCACCCTTTAAAAAGTCGATACTAGGGCATCCAACTAAAAAAATAAAACCTAAAACCCTCAAACTCGAGCCACCTTTCATTTATTCTCTTTTCTTTGTTTTTTTTTCTCATTTTCTCTCAAAATCTCCTCCTGTCAAGACCCTCAAGGTTCCATTATCAAACTTTGGATTCAAAGTGCTAAAGGTAAGGATTTCCATTCCAAAAATAATGGTTTTGCTGATTTTAATCTCTTCTCTTTAAAAATCGAAAACTTTTTTTACGTTTTCCAAGTTTGCTAGATCTTTTGTTTAGAAAGCTCACCAAGGTAAAGCAAGGTATAAGTTAAGTACTTTATTTAATGTGTATGAGGTTTGGAAGAAGGATTGATGAAAATTATTGGAAATAAGTGAAGATGAGTTAAGTTGGAAAATGAGTATTTAGTTATTATTAATTTCAAGAAGTATTTATGGTGATATTAATGATTACTTGTTAAATTAGGTGACGTTGAAGGTTCCAACTTTTCGTGTTAAGTGAGGTTCAATTAAATGGAAACGCTTGAAAGTATTGTGAGTAAATATGCCTTTTAAAGTTATTTTGGATATATAGCTAACCATGTTTTAGAGGTTTATGAAAGCATGAGAATTTTGGATGATTGATTGGATATCTTTGATGATAAAGGTTTTGAAGGAAAATGTTTTAAATGTAAATATGTATGTAAATATGAATATATGTATATATGTTTTCATGGGGAACAAACTTTTCAAATGATTAAAAAATTTCGTTTCAAAATGACTTGGAAAATGAAATGAAAATAGTTTAGCTTTTCACAAAGATTGAGAATTGATAATTGGACTTTGTAAGATACTTTAGCACCTTTGGATTGCTAGGTGTCTTAGCACTTTTGAATTTGTTAAGTGCCTTAGCACCTTTGGATTTTGTTAGGTGTCATAACACCTTAGGATTTTGGCCATGAGCCTTAACATGAACTAACATGTGCCTTATTACATTTGGATGTTAGATTGATGCATAATTATATGTGAATCATTTTGCAAGCTAAGCTCATTAATTGTTTATGCCATGAGAGCCTTTTGCAAGCTAAGCTCAAGACTTGAAATGGCATGTTGGTGATGAGGTTAATAAAATCACTTTTCAAAAAAAAAATGTGAATCATTTTACTTATATATTATGCTTGCTTATATGCCTATTTTGAAATGCACCCATTATCATGTTTGAGTTACATGGTTATAATGTATGTTGGAGGATTTGATTGTGTAATTGATTGGATTAAATTTCTTGGTAGGAATTTGTTTAGTTCATCAAATATAAAACTATTGATGTTTTGGAACCTTAGATTTGATAAATTAGAAAGGGGAATTGATGGCAAGGTAAATGAAGTGAAATTAAAAGGTTTAAGGGCCAAATTTTGAATCTGGAAGTGTTGGGATCGATCCCTAAAAACCAAAAGATCGATCCTCGACCAGCAGATCACACATAAAATGTTCTATGTTTTAAAGGATCGACCCCTTAGCAAGGAGAGGTCGATCCTGGCAGAGCAAAACACATAAAAAGTGTTCTGTGTTTTAAAAGATCGACCACCCATCAAGGATAGATCGATTCTTGTAATGAAAATTGCACCACTTATGGTACTTTTATCCTGTTTTGAGGAGTTTGTTTGGGCAACTTTGAACCAAGTTTTTAAGGCACTTTGAGTATAATTTTGGCATTTCTAAAGATGTATAATTGCCTCTTTAAAATGCACTTGATTAAATCATGGAATTGATTTGGAAAGTGGCATGTTTTATGCAAATAAGTTTATTCTAAAACTCCTTCATTTTGCTTGTTCTCCCTTTCGTATTCTATACTTGCTCACTAGGATTTTATATCTCACCTCACGAATATTTGGGGCTTACTAGAGGAGTTTTCTCATATTTGGGGCTTACTAGAGGAGTTTTCTCAAATATATTTTTTTTTTGCTTTTAGATCAATAGATATTTGCTTGGCTTACTAGAAGAGTTTTCTCTTTTTGCTTGTTTTCCCTTCCTTGGATTTTAGTAAGATTTTATATCATATATATTTTTTTGTTTTTAGATCAATAGATATTTGGTTGGCTTACTAGAGGCTTAGTAGAAGAGTTTTCTCTTTGTTAGCGCACGCACGCACGCACACACACACACACACACACACACACACACACACACATATATATATATATATCTTACTGATGTGAGATTTGTGACATTTTACTCTATTTAATTATAACGCTTGTCATGAATCCATGTTTACAACTCAAAAGATATATGTGAGAGGTGGTAGAAAGTTCATATTTATATATACCAAAAACCCAACTCATTTTTTTATTAATGTGAGATTCGTGACATATGATACTCTTTTATTAACTTGATGCAATAACAATTTTACTTTCAAAGTGTTCTTTACAACGATCAAACCTTAATTAACAAGAAAAAAAGATTCCTTTCCTTATCGACGAGATTAAATCGTGTGGGTTTTGACATTCTCCCAATTATAAACCCTTTCACTCAAAATAGTTTTAATGGATGACAGCGTTGGCATTAGCATATTTCATCAATGAAATCACATACCTAATCCCATTTTGAATTAAAGTTCATACAAGAGGAAAACATATGCATGTGCAGCTTGGTATTGACAGCAAGGAAATAAAATCGAAGTCCTAAATAAAGGACCTGCTACTGTTGCTTCAAACTTGCCATCTTTTGCATGGGAAATCAATGCTATCCTCCTTGTACAAGCTTTGATTCCTCAAAACTGCTTTCCAAAACTTCCCTTGTTTGTAGAAACTTCTAAGAATCAAGCGTATCTCAAAGATCACGATATCCTCAAAGGAGGGTTCCTTTCCTTGGAACATTTTTACACCCCCTGAGAATTAAACCAGATTATTTTTCCAATGAACAGACTCTGCAACTACAGTGGGTTTAACACGTGTCATCCATGAAGAGCTTCGGGTACTCCCAAACCTTGAACCTGACGACTATTTAAGTCGCCAAGCCCTACTGGGAAGCATCTGTAAAGTGATTTCCATATTGTAGTTTTCTGCTCTAAGCAATGGCTTCTTTGGGAACTTTGGTCCGACTTTTGGCCATAGGTTTGGTGTTGTTTAGCTTCTGTGAAGCCAAGGAACGTCTTATTGGGGGGAGTGAAGATGCATGGAAGATCCCAGTTAACTCATCGGATTCTCTGAATCAGTGGGCTGGGAAAACCCGTTTCAAAGTTGGCGATTTTCTCAGTAATTATCTCATCTCACATTCTTCATCTGATATCCTCAATTTTTGTTCATTGTTCTTTTTTTTTTATTATTATTTTAGATCAAATTTTCCATGAAAATCCGTCTGGGTTTTCACTAACCAAGCATAAACTTGATTAAATTGTTGAAAACCCTGATCTTCTCTGATCATTTTTCTTGTATGTAGTTTGGAAGTACGACGGCAAGGTTGATTCAGTGCTTCAAGTGACCAAGGAGGACTATGAAAGCTGTAACACATCCAAGCCGATCAAGGAATACAAAGACGGTCACACCAAGGTGGAGCTGGACAAATCAGGTCCGTTCTACTTCATCAGTGGAGCCGATGGTCACTGTCAGAAAGGACAGAAGCTTGTAATCGTTGTCATGTCTGAAAAACATTGGGACCATCCTGATTCCCCTACTCCAACTGCACCTGCTCCGGCACCCGCTAAAAACAGCGCCAGCCTCATCAAGCCACTCAGGGATGGCTTCCTGTTCTTGGGTCTGGCCTCTTTTGAGGTTGCTTTTGCTTTCTTTTGAGAGAGAGAGAGAGACATATGATCTGTCTAGTAGGATTTGCAGGCTGAGAATTCATGTTTGATTTGGTTTGTGATTCGAAGTAACAAAAAGCATGGTTAATTTATGTCTCTTTATCTCCGATCCTTGTTTGATTACAAATTGATTCTGTGATTGATTATGATTTAATTTGAATTTCATGATCTTTGATTCTCCTTTTATCTACTTTTGCATGGTTTTAGTTTACTTGTGAGAGAGCTATTATCATGGGGGAGGGAATAAATTTTGATATTAATTTGATTAACAAAACAATTTAATTTTCCTTATCTGATTGAAATTAACTGTGCATGATTAACGATTTGATTTTGATATGTGAAAAAAAAAATTAAGAAATTAAAAAAGATTTTCATTGATTGATATTTGATCTCTTGCTTAAAAAACAAAATTCGAATTTTTTTTTTCTAATTTTAAAAAAAATTCTATTTACTAAGTTATCACAAAAATTTAATTTGATTTTATGATTTCAATACTTAATAAAAAAAATCTAATTAGTACTTTTTTTGAGAACCTTTTGTTTCTTATGAAAAACATAAATATAAGTAGGAAAAATAAATTATCGTCAGATTTAATGTTTATTAATATTTTTTATTCACGTAACAAATGTGATAATTAACATGATTAATAAATTATGTCAATTGTCATGTGCCACATCAATTTATCAAGTCATATGTTACGTAATATTAGTTAATTTTAAATTTGACTATGGTTAGTTTTGGTAAGATTGAGAATTTGTTTGAGTAAAAATCAAAATTTTACAGGTCGTTTAGTTACAATAAAAGGTGAAGGACTCAATTGATAAATTGGGTATTACATATGGGTTTTTTACTATTTAAACCAAAAAAGAAGATGTTGGGTCAGGCCACGGGAGCCGTAGAACTTTTTATGGGCCGGATTGGGATCCGCCTAAATTTAATGTTAAAATAAAAATACACTAAAAAATATCCTGCAATGGCTGCTTCTGTTCTTCACTGGACCAAGCAGAATCTCTGATTCTCAGTTGAGAGGGTGAGAATTCAGATAACACAAAAGTTACAAAACAAAGCCTGTTATCTTCCCTCTTTGTTAATGAAGCTGATGGTACTGTTGTTGTCAATCTAACAAATGTCAGCTTTCGCTTCATTTCGCTGCTGTAAGCTTTCTGTCCTCTCTCAAAAACACAAACTCCTCATTTGCTTCTTCACTATCTTTGGCTTATCAATTTATGATTTTTTTTCTGGGTTTTTGGAAAATTTACGTTTATTGTCATTAATCGGGAAAAGGGTTTTTGGAGATTAATGAAAGCTTTGCTCTTTTTTTTGTCTCTAGTCGTTTGTCTGTCAGAATACGATTTTTACAGTTTGGTTCTTCAGAGTTTTTTAAGTATATGTAATTCTGGTTTCAGGGGTGGATTGTGGTTCCACGAATCATCTGTCTCATGTTAAATTGGTGCCTTTGCCTCCCGGAATTGGGCCATCGATGCTTTCATACCTCTCGAGAGCGGATTTTCTGAAGCTTAACCTCTATCCAGGCCTTAGTTTGCTTTCTTCTTTGGAGGTGTGCTGCATTTGGCTTTATGTTTTACTTCCCTGTACTCCATATTTGGCTAATTGACTTTACTTCTCTGTACTCCATATTTGGCTAATTGACTTTACTTCCCTGTACTCCATATTTGGCTAATTGACTTACTGTTGAAGTTGCAGTTGTTAAATAATGTAGGTACTTATTGAGAGAATGTGGATGAAGCCTCATTCGTGAACAATAGAATAGTTGATTAAGAAACTAACAGTAGAATAGTCTATTAAAAACTTATACCAGTTGGTAAATGTTTATCCTTATGTAACACATAGCAATAGACTATAGATTTAACTTTTGGCTTAAAATCAGGGCGAATCTTAGGACTTTTTCTTACAGAGTTTTCATTTTTGTTTCAACTTGATTTGGTTAATCATACATCATTTTTCCAAATGACAAGACCAACTGACCAATCAAATTAGTTAATAAATCATTCAAAATAATCTAATTGTAAATGTGGCAGAACTGACAGGCTCCGATGCTTAGCATGTTTATTAGAAGCGAGCAGTTTACGAGGTAATTATTAGTTTCACAAAAATTCTAACAGATTGATATTTTTGGGATTGGTGGTTTCTGCAGCACCGTAGTGGTAAACTAAAACTTCAGTCAGAGCCTAGAGCACCATCAAGAAAGTTTCATCGACCATGTGCATTGGTTGTTAGATGTGATCACCCTCAAAATGCAGACTTTCCTCGTTACTATTCAAGGAAAGAGAAAAAGCCCTTCCCTGTACCTGTACTGGAGCTGAGGCGAGCTGCTAGGGAGAGGGCCAAGAAGAGCAAAGGCCAACCTAAAAAACCAGTTCCACCTCCAAAGAATGGCTTAATTGTTAAAAGCCTGGTACCCCTTGCCTATGATGTGCTGAATGCAAGGGTTACATTAATGAACAATCTCAAGAAACTTTTGAAGGTGGTGAAAGTTCATGCTTGCGGGTAATTTTCTCCTTCTTTTGTGCTTATTTCCCCAGGAACATCCCTGATGTAGGACATAGACAGCCTTGCACCCAGTTATTATTCACAAAAGCATGATGTTTTTAGGGAAAAACCAACCTCTTTTACTATAATGTAACAGTATGAGCCTATGAAATAATGTTTACATTTAGCATCATGAAATTTCTTACTACCAATTTTTCATTTTATTTTTGATCCATCTAGCACCAATTTTTAGAATAAGGTTGACAAGTACCATATATGTCACTTGGTTGTCATATAGGTGCTAGCACTGAAATTTAATGTTCTCACTGAGATTCATTAGTATCCTTGTAATATACCATGGCTGATTACTGTTACCACCTGCTTTTCCTTGTTAATTTTAGATAAGTGGCTTATGATTTATGTAGTGTGCCCTTTTGTATGGGATGCATTTAACACTGCACAAGTTATTTTAGCCAAGTCTAGTAACTTGGTAAGTGATTGGCCAATTCTTGACGCTTTAGTAGTTATTTTAGCCAAGTTCTCGTCTGCACATCTACATGCTTGTAAAGCACTGAGAGAAAGAAAACTCTCATCATTAAAATTGATTGAAAACTTGGAGTGGCAAAAATTTAATCATAAAGACAAGGGGCTTAAAATTTATTAGCGTCCAGTGTCATTAGATGTGTGAAATGTGAATGATCCAACTGCTTGGCTATTCTCGAATGATTCCACACTATGTTTGTTATGTAATTAGACTTAATTTCTTTCTGGTCATAATCAGAGTTCATTAGTTTATCAAAATTAATTTTTAGCCTTGAGTGCGTATAGGAAGTATTTGTATTGATTGTTTAATCTCCACATTTTGCAGTTATTGTAATGAAATTCATGTTGGTCCTGTTGGGCATCCATTCAAGTCATGTAGGGGTCAACATGCTTCCTTCCGTAAGGGCCTCCATGAATGGACATACGCAACTGTTGAAGATGTATTGTTGCCAGTTGATGCCTACCATCTATATGATCGCCTTGGAAAGCGCATTCGTCACGATGAGAGGTTCTCAATTCCTCGGATTCCAGCAGTAGTTGAGCTCTGCATCCAAGCTGGTGTCAATCTTCCTGAATTTCCGACAAAGAGGAGAAGAAAGACAATCATTCGCATTGGGAAAAGGGAATTCATTGATGCTGATGAAAGTGAACTACCAGATCCTGTCCCAGAAGTTCCCTTGAAAGCAATATTGACTGAAATACCGGATCCAGAAGTAGTAGCTCCTTGTGATGAAGAGGAAACTATCTTGCTTGCTGAGGAAACACTCCAAGCATGGGAACAGATGAGGAGAGGAGCCAAGAAGCTAATGAGGATGTATCCTGTGAGGGTTTGCGGATATTGCCCGGAGGTGCATGTAGGTCCTTCTGGACACAAAGCACAGAACTGTGGGGCCCACAAGCACCAGCAACGAAATGGGCAACATGGTTGGCAAGCGGCAGTGCTAGATGACTTGATACCTCCAAGGTATGTCTGGCATGTCCCTGATGTGAAAGGACTGCCATTGCAGCGGGAGCTCAGGTCTTTCTATGGCCAAGCCCCTGCTGTGGTGGAAATTTGCGTGCAGGCTGGTGCTGCTGTGCCTGATCAATATAAACCAACCATGAGGTTGGATATTGGGATCCCCACCAGCCTTAGAGAAGCTGAAATGGTAGTTTGAACCTTTGAGGATCTTCATCCTTTATTCTGTATTCTTAATTTCCATATAAAAATGTAAATTATAATTGAATATTAGCATCAAAAATGAAATGAAATGCAAGGTTCTTTCTATAAGATGGAATGCTTTTTATGATTTTTGTCTCTTGATAAGTTGATAGCTGCACAACCTGACTTGGTGGCATGCTTGGTTTCTCCTCCTCTGTTTGTGCTTAGTAATTAAAAAAAAAAACTTACGAAAAAGAACTTGAAAGAAATATTTGATGTGTTTGTTTTATAATTCCTTGAATGATCAATTCAATCAATTTAAGAAATCTTCATACAGAGATTTTAGGGCTAGAACAGAATACAGGGTAATCCACACATGCATCTTTGCAAGAATTTCTGATAATCCAAAGGAGTCTTGTGCCTCCATAACTTCTGGAACTACTTCAGCCAGTCAACTTCCACGTGTCATTAAACCATAACTTCTCAATGTGGATTCTCCTCGTGTCAATCATCCATTAACTACCTCCTAGTTTTCTTGCCACCCTCATGTTTCCCCTTTAAACCTCCCCCAATAGCAGAAGCAGAGAAAGAGAAGCATCATAAAAACAAGACAAAACGCAGATAGAGAGAAAAGTTGTATGATGCAATATGGCAGGACCCCATCAAGCAGCGCAACATTCAACAGAAGTACTTCACCAGACTAGAAAAGGACCATGTCCTGTGAAAATGGCCGTCGGTGGTTTTGCCATGGCTGCCACCATCGGTTACTTCGTCTTGTGGTCCAAAAAGAAACCTGAAGCCTCTGCCCTCGACGTGGCAAAAGTCACTACCGGTGTTGCCAAGCCTGAGAACACCCATCCACGCTAGTTGACATACCAAGTTCATCATCTTCTTCAATGCATCAGATTCTTCTTTGATACTTTCAAATTTCTTTACTTGTTCTCATCGTTCAAATGGTTTGTTGTAATCCCATTATGATTGAGAACAAACTAGCATTTGTAAATGAATTATGCTGTTCCAGACAGATGGCATAGGATGTTCCTTTCTCTTCGTTTCTATTCATTATTATTAACTTTTTACATAGCAAATCATCCAACTAAGTTTGATTACATTTATCTTTCGTTCAACTACAAGGATTACCACCTTCTTACTTAAATCGTTCTATTCTTATTATTCGACAATAAATCAATGGAAGAAAATCTGAAAAAAAGAAAAGAAAGGAAAATCTGCATACATTTGGTCAAGCCACGGGACCAGATCATCTCTTCACGTCGTAACAAAGCACCATGAACAAGAACACTGGACTACGAAACTGAACTTTGCAGAAAATGGAGCCCAGTAGGAACCTAACTCGGGCTCCAA
The DNA here is from genome assembly GCF_000208745.1 of Theobroma cacao. Taxonomy (NCBI): domain Eukaryota; kingdom Viridiplantae; phylum Streptophyta; class Magnoliopsida; order Malvales; family Malvaceae; genus Theobroma; species Theobroma cacao. The sequence continues at coordinate 1,493,664 of NC_030858.1, forward strand.
CATTAGTTTGAAGATTCAAGGGTGGGTTGGGTTAGAATTGGGCCTCAAACGATTCCACGTGATGGGACCCAAGGGATCCTGGAGAGGCAGAAAGGTATCAGTTTTTCCAATTAACATCCACCGGAGAAAACAAAGCAGCTCCTGCATTTTTTTTTCCCGCAACATCATCCCAAATCCATTTCCCGCAAAGTTTTTACCACATTTTCCATACAATTCCGCCACAAAGAATCAGTAAGGCAAGAAGAATAATATAAAAACTGGGTATTGGCCTTGAAATTGGCAAATCTATCGCCACTTGCTCCTCCAACTTTCCTTCCCATCACAAAATGTATGAAATGGAAATCTAACGAACTCAACATATATACTTTACAGTTTTAGACACGCCTTCGCATTAACCCAGTCCAATATATGGAGCTCTCTTCCCTCCCTTCCGTTTCTTCTTTCTCGCTATGTAAGATACGTATATCTATACTTCCCATAATTGTATTCGTGTTCATCTTTTTGCATTTATTGGTTCTGCTTTTCCCTTTTTTCAGGTCACCCAAAGCCCAGGAGTTCTGCTACGTTGCCTTTCTTGCCTGTAATTTTAATTTTTTTTAGTGGCTATCTGTTTGGTTGCATAGAAAGTAGAGGGAAAGGTTAGCTGGAACCATTGAAGTTGAGTGAACTTCACGGTTTTTCAATAGAGGAAAAAAACTTAAGCAAAGTTTTAACCTATTATTAATTTGCTTGATGTTTTTCAATTTGAAATGCTTTGATATCTTTCCATCTTTACAGAACATATGCCTGTTTGGTCTATAGAGTTTAGACAGTGTTTCAAGTGGATTCTATGATTGGAGGACGTGTTAGGAATTCGAGAAGAACATTTGTTTTTTTTTTTTTTATATTCTCTGTAATTTGCTTTATGGGAGTGTTCTTAATGTATTGTTTATGCAGTTTTCGAATCGTAAAGGAGCTTACTTTGGCTATTCTCTGTGTAAACGGGCAACTTTGAGAAATTCATGTAACTGTAAGTGAATTTTTACTAAACCTATGTTCTTTATGTTTGATTTAATGCTGTAAAGTGCGGATGCACTGTAAAATTGCTGCAAAATGATTTTTTTTTCCATTTAGGATATCTTTTTGGTATATATTATTGGGTTTAAATTGTTCTTGTAATTTAGTATACATGGGTTATTTGGTGGTGGATACCAAGTGAGGGTTTGTTACTTCATATATGTATAGATAAGTACCTTTACTTCAAAGAGGTTTACAAATTAGCTTTTCTCCTTTCTTTGCAGCTGCTCAAAATAACTTTTTGCGTATTTCAAGGACGCATGATGGTGTATCTCGGTGTTATTTTAATCAAAAGGAAGGTTTAAATAGATCGTATTACAATAGTAAATTACATAACGAGAACAAATTGTCCAGATACATAGTTGCGAGATCTGAATTTGCTGGGACTGGGACCCCTGATGCTGCCTATTCTTTATCAGGTTTTCCTGAAAATCTATTCAGTCATTGACCTATTTTGTTTTATATATATATGAAATTAAATTCTTGCACCCTAACAATTTTATCGATTCGTCAAATTTCAACATGCAGAAATTAAACCGGGTTCAAAAGTTAGAGGAGTATGCTTTTATGCTGTTACAGCAATAGCAGCCATTTTACTTATTTGGTTTATGCTGGTTTTGCATCCCTTTGTGCTCTTGTTTGATCGCTACAGAAGAAAAGCTCAGCATTTTATTGCCAAACTTTGGGCTATGGCAACAGTTGCTCCTTTTTTTAAAATTGAGTTTGAAGGATTGGAGAATCTGCCTCCACAGGATGTTCCTGCCGTATATGTTTCCAACCACCAGAGTTTTTTAGACATCTATACACTTCTAACTCTTGGAAGAAGCTTCAAGTTCATCAGCAAGACGGGGATATTTCTTTATCCCATTATTGGGTGGGCCATGTCTATGATGGGTCTAATTCCATTAAAGCGCATGGACAGCAGAAGCCAGTTGGTATTCCCTCTTCTTCTTTTTTTGTTTTCGTTGTTGCAGTTGTTTCTGCTTAGCATGCCTATGTTGGATGGCAATATAGGAATCTGTTGTAGTAATATCTTTTAGATAGGCAGGTTTTCTTTTACTTTTTCTGAATTATAAATTTGATTTTCTGTTACTGTTGTGCATGTAGGACTGTCTTAAGAGATGTATGGATCTCATCAGGAACGGTGCCTCTGTCTTTTTCTTCCCAGAAGGCACACGGAGTAAGGATGGGAAGCTAGGTGCTTTCAAGGTAAGATCATGCTGGCATTCTTATTGAGTTGCTAAGTAAACTATCAATTGAAACTTATATGTCTTTGGTTTGTGCTCAAGTACCATTGATGAAAAGGTTGATACTTGCCTTGGCCATCTTCTTTACACCCAGTGGGATCATATGCATTATTTTAGATTTATAACGAATGCAATTGTCTTGTACTCAAGCCATTAAATGAATGCACACTGGAATACTTCCGAGCCCCTATCTAATAAAAAGTACTCTCTCCCATATTGATGATAGGTTTGGATTATAGAAAATTTGGAAGATTTTAGAATGCCACTGCTTATTCGAAAGCTCATGTTTGTCTTGATTTTAATGTGCAGAAAGGTGCATTTAGTGTTGCAGCAAAAACTGGAGTGCCTGTCGTTCCTATGACCCTAATTGGCACAGGCAAAATCATGCCTTTAGGACTGGAGGGTGTCATAAATTCAGGATCCGTAAAAGTTGTTATTCACAAGCCGATCAAAGGAAGTGATCCAGAAATATTATGCAATGAAGCTAGAAACACAATAGCAGATACGCTTAAGCATCAATGCTGAGAAACTAGCTGCTATGACCTCTGATTTTATGGCTCAAACTTACTTCTTTGGTGCTGATTTAAGGAACATGATTGAAAGGTACAAAATTTGCCCTTAACTTTATTGGAACTGTGTGTTTTATTTTTTTTTGGCAAATAAAATGTGATTTGTGCCATCTTTTGACCCATCTCTCCGATTTTGGACTTCTCTTTATGAAGCTGGACGCTAATAAGCACTCCATTATAAAGCTCTTAGGGATGGGATTGATAAAATATTATTGACATCAGGATGTTGTGTTTTTTCTTCAATTATGCTCTGTTCTATGCTCTGAACAAAACTTGCTCATGCTGAACCCTTTTTCTGCAGGGTTTACAATTCTGAAAATAGCACCATTTAGTTATACATGATCAGCTGCTGGCTTTTAATCACTTTCACTTTGCACCTAACAGTTTAGGCTCTTCGAGATTGTATCTGGGACCATTACATCCTATGTTTCCGACTGGCAGTAACAACTAACAAGACGGCCAATCTACCGGCTTAAGTTGGCATCAAAATTTTCTTCTATGTTGACGTCCTGCGGTTTGTGGCCATTCTGGAATAAGAGTCTGAAAAGGAATTTTGCTGTACCGGGATAGAACTTGGTTGTGTATTATTTTGTCAAAAACTACCTGCATCTGGGTGCTGCAAAATTAAAAGATAAAACTATTCTGAAGAGGTCATTCTCATGTCTCTTTTCTTTCATTCCTTCTTGTTTATACAAATGCAATGGCGGCTGGCTATTTACAAACTCTGGACCTGAAACTTATAGCTGAAGCTGTACACGGAGACAAGGTCAAGGGGGTTGGAGGCCGAAGTGGGAGTCCTGCAAGGCTGTGCCAACTCTACCTGAGTTGGCTTAATACCTTTGACCACGTTGATCTCTACACCAGATTTTGATTCATCTAATTCTTTGTTTATATCATTTTAAGAAAATTCCATCAAAAGAAATAAAGAAAGCAAATAAATTCCGTCAAAAGAAATAAAGAAAGCAAGAATCTGTAATAGTCTCAATCTGATTAATCAAATGCAGAAGATTTTAGAAAAATAAAGCATATCCTTTCTGCCAAACAAAAATTTTATCAAACCTTATATACATATATATATATATATATTAAAATCTTTTTTAATTTTCATAATTTTTAGCCGCTCGAAATATATAAATTCAATAGTAAAATAGGTTTATATAACGTGAAATATGTATGTACTATCATTAATTTCTAAAATGTCAATTGATATATATTAAAATTTATCAAATTTTTTATTAATGTGAGACTTTCATGAGAAATACTATGCTCAAAATAGATTTAAATTAAAATGGGTATTTTTCTTTTATAGATAAGAGTCAGTGCAGCAAGTAAGAAATATCGATTTTTCTTTACTTAATAAATAAGATATATGTAAATATATATATATATATATATATATATATGTAAAACTAACGCAGATAAAGAAAAATAAAATTAAAAAACCAAAAAAGAGGTAAAGGCACGGGTAACGGGTTTCGATTTGGGGACGTCAAAAGCGACAGCCAATAAAACTGACAGCAGAGGGTCAAATAAGTCATTTCGTAAATTTGACTCGCTTTCTTCTTCTTGGCCTTTCTTGGTAAATGATATTTTCATCTTCATCTTTCTTTTTCCCACTTTCTTCTTCTTCTTCGTCTGCTTCTTCTCTCCTCTTCTTCAGTGGCGCCTAATTGTAAATCTATCTTTATTTCTTGTTTTTAATTTTATCTGTAAGTTTTTAAATTCAATTTTTGAAGTAAAAGCTTCAAGGATTTCTGTAAGTATTTGCTTTCTCTCTTCTCAATTTATTTTTATTTAATATTATTTCTTTTTCTTTTTTGTGCATTCTTAATTTTGTTTTCTAGCTTGAATGTTTTCTGGATTTTTTTCTTAGGTTTAATGTAAAAATTATGCATTTTTTTTTTTATAGTTTGATTCTGATGAATTGAAGTTTGAACTGAGAACTTCCAATCTAGGAGTTCACTTTGCTTCTCTAATTAGTTGTTTTACTGCGTTTTAGTGCATGTTACATTCGATTAAGCGGTCAACTACGGGGAGATAATTTGATTCTTTAAAAGACTGGAAATGTTGAGAATACTAGAAAAGAAAAGTGAATCAATGAGTCAAGTTTTAGAGCCAGTTTTTAGGGATCGGGTTATATAGATGGAGACTTTAATCAATTTCTAGCAATTTAAGTTACTAAAGATAGAAGAATTAGGAAAGTGGGAAATTTTTATTGAAACTAAGGTTGTTGCTTGATTAATAGATGAAAAGATAATATTAGTGGCTTTTTGGTAACTGGAGAAGAGACGTGTGTTAGTTAAAGTTAGGTTTGTCTTCTAAAGAGTGAGATTAGAGGCATTTGGTTTATTGAAATTCAAAGAAAAAGATGATAATTTGTGCTGTTGAGAAACATCAACTAGTTCATTAATTGACTCCCTATTCTATTCATGCATTGAAATTGTGACTAATGGCCTTGCATTTTCTGGCATTTTAGCTGCTTAACTGCTGATCTTAGACTGGTATCCGAGCAACTGGTGCTAATTGGTTAGCTCTTGATTGATTTCTCTTTGTTTGGATTGCAGGATGTATTTATGTGCTTAATTGCAAAAAAATGTTTGATTGTGGTTATAAAGCTCAGTACATGAGTGGTCAGAGGGAGAAGTTTGTCAGGTATTGAAAGCACTATTCTAAATATTCTTTTATGCACTTCTCTCTCTCTCTCTCATGTGGTCACAGGGATACGTTTTTAAAGTGAAGGCTTATAATCTTTAAGTTTTACTTTCTATTTTCTCTAGGTTGGATGACTTGGACTCTAGATTGTCATCACCCTCTGATGCAGGATTGAAAAAATGTGGATTTAACATTGAGGGATTCAATCGTTCTGGCCATGCAAACAGTACAACATCTAGGTCTTTCAAGAGAGGGATCAGAAAGGGATCTGAAGGACTTAAGTCAATTGGTCGCTCTCTTGGATTTGGGGTTTCTCGAGCAGTATTTCCAGAGGATCTTAAAGCATCAGAGAAGAGGATTTTTGATCCTCAGGATAAATTCCTCTTGCTTTGCAATAAATTATTTTTCGTATCATGTATTCTGGCTGTATCGGTGGACCCTCTATTTTTTTATCTTCCAGTTATTAATAATTCAGAAAATTGTCTCATGATGGATAAAAAATTAGCAGTCACGGCAACAACTCTGCGGACAATTATTGATGCTTTCTATCTTATGCGCATGGCTCTCCAGTTCCGTACTGCTTATATTGCTCCATCATCTCGGGTTTTTGGACGAGGTGAACTTGTGATAGATCCTGCACAAATAGCCAAGCGATACTTGCAGCGATATTTCATCATTGATTTTCTAGCTGTGCTTCCGTTACCACAGGTCTTAAAAGTTGTTTCCCTTAGTATTTAAAACCTGAAGGCTGCATATTTTCCCTGTTCTAATGCATGTAGCTCTCTGTTTCTTGCATTATATCCTTCTTTCTTTATTTTCTTCTTTGTGAGCGACAAGCATATTTTATTATGATTTCTGTGGGAGTTAAATCCATCTGATGTCGTAGTGTTGTTCATTCTTTATTCTTGTTTTGCCTGTTATTTGTTCTTTATGAGAATTAACTTTTTTTCTATACATGCTGCTTTCTGTTATATTGACACACTCTTTACTGCATGTATTCTATCACTTAAAGTGGGAAACACATGAGCAGGTTGATGTTTTATTTTGCATGGCAGATATGTGCTCTGGGATAATATTTTTTTCATTACATTTTTTTCCTTCTGCCTATCAATTTTGCATTTTGGAGAACATCTAGTATTTCTTCCATAAATATTTATGTATGCGTGATGAGTGTTTATGTATTCAACTATATCAACTAGCAAAAGTATTGTTATAAAGTCTTTAAGATTCATAGAGTTAGTAATGATATCATCAAGTACAATAGGAGTTAGTGGCAATGTTCAATACTGGTGGATCTATGGCCTGCCATCTTGTCTGTCTTTTGAATTTCTGGCTTGCTGAAGGAAATAAGTGATGGTGTTAATTCACATCTTTTGAAGTAAGCCCTTGCGCACTTTAGTACAAGGCCAATTTAAATATTCTTAAGTTCCTAATACAGAATGGGTATAACCTGCATAGGATTTTTCAGTGAAAAACTGGCAGAAAAGTGTTGTCCTCTAACTGCTTAATATGTTGATTATGAATGTTCAGGCTAGATTATATGTCCATTATTATATTAGGGAGGGATGGTTTCCTATACTTAAGGAATAATGTCAATGAGCTGTCATTGTGGCATGGCGTCCTAGTTGCAACTTGGCTGGTCAAAAGCATCTATAGCTTTCTCATTATTTTTGTTCATATATGCAGATTATTGTTTGGAGATTTCTTCATAGTTCAAATGGTTCAGATGTACTTGCAACAAAACAGGCCTTGTTTTTTGTTGTCTTGCTTCAGTACATCCCTAGATTTCTTAGAGTTGTACCCTTAACATCAGAAATGAAAAGGACAACTGGTGTCTTTGCTGAAACCGCTTGGGCTGGAGCTGCATATTATTTGCTATTATATATGCTTTGTAGTCATGTAAGTGCCTAATTAAATTGTCTTTATTTCACTAATGAAACCTGCTGTTAATTGTTCTCCACCCTGTTTGTTTTGATGCTAGCTGAGCAGGTCTTTCTTGCTAATTTTGATCTCTGGGGCTCAATTTTCACCTAATAACCTGTTCTAGCCCTGTTATGCAAATATGGTTACTCAAGTAATTACTTTTTGATCTGTGTTTCTGTTGGATGAATGTTTCAGATAGTAGGGGCATTCTGGTACTTGTTAGCTGTAGAACGAAATGACACATGCTGGCGGCGGGCTTGTAGGGATAGTGGTAGTGATAAATGCAATAAAGATTTCTTGTACTGTGGGAATCAGCAGATGGAAGGTTATAGCACATGGGCTGGCATGAGAAGCTCTGTTCTTAGTGATAAGTGCCCTGCAGATGACAATAATGATAATCCTCCTTTTGATTTTGGAATCTTCACTAACGCTTTGTCATCTGGCATTGTCTCATCAACAAATTTTTTTTCAAAGTACTGCTACTGTTTATGGTGGGGTCTACAGAACTTGAGGTGGGAAAACACATTCCTTTTAAGTGCTGATTGAGATATATAAAATAAGAAAAGAAAAATAGTGGTGGATTCAGTGATATGATAATTTGTAGTGTGTGTCGGGTTATGCTGAAACAGATAGTTGCATTCATATAAGACATTGATAATTATATATTTACCATGATTGCAGGTGACAAAGTTTATTGGTAGTACTGCATTGAATAATCTTTACAAAACTATTTTCCTGAAAGAGAATTGGAAGGCACTACTGTGGAAAGTTTTCATACCTTCTTGGGGAATGGATATGAAATAGATGCACTCTAGGTTATGTTTTCAGTTTATCTATTATTTGTTAACAGGGACTTGGATGTTAAACTCCTTGTTTAAAAACTTAATGCATCTTGTCTGTAGTCTTGATGGTTAGACATTCTCAGATATCTACACGTATAAATTATTTTCTTGTGCTAATCTTGCATGCTTATGCAATTTTCTAAAGGACATATTAATTCAAGAAAACAGAAAATGTGCTGTTTGACATTAAGGCATTTGTATTAACTGTCCTTTAAAATTGTATCTTATATATCTTGCCAAAATGAATTAAATATGTAATTAATGCATATATTTGTTTGATGTTTTTTTGTGTAAAATTAAACTATCCGTTTTAACATTGCTGATTACTAATATTCTTCTGTATTTTCTTTAATCTCTCTGCAGTACCCTTGGCCAGGGGCTTCAAACCAGCACCTATCCTGGAGAGGTTATATTCTCCATAGCACTTGCAATTTTTGGACTCATCCTCTTTGCGCTTCTGATTGGAAACATGCAGGTGAATTTTGGACTTCATCCCATGCATTGTCATTTAATTACTAAGTTGATACTGTCGAAGCACTCTGTTGACTGATCCAATGGTGTTCTGACATTGTGGTTGTTTTCAATCTTGTAAACAGACCTATCTTCAGTCTCTCACCATTCGGCTAGAAGAAATGAGGATCAAAAGGCGTGACTCAGAACAGTGGATGCATCACCGTATGCTTCCCCAGGACCTTAGGGAACGGGTAAGACGTTACGACCAATATAAGTGGTTGGAAACACGTGGTGTTGATGAAGAAAACTTGGTTCAGAGCCTTCCAAAGGATCTGAGGAGAGATATTAAGAGACACCTCTGTCTGGCTTTGGTTAGAAGGGTAAGTTCTTGTCCTCTTCTCCTATTCATATCTTTCCCGTATTCATTTTCTTCTTTTGTCTTTGGTTTTTGGTGTCTTCCTTATTGGCAGTCCTGAGAAATACAAGTTCTGGATTGTTCGTATAATGGGTTACCTTGACAATCATCTTTCCCTTGGTTTTTTCTATTCTTGTTTGAAAGCATGTAGAGTATATCTTTTCCTCAAAACATAATTCTAAATTTTGCATTATATATAAATGATTAGTAGTCTGTAGTAATTTTTGTTTGGTTGTCTCAGAAGTTTTTCTGCTCTTATATGATGATCTCGATTCGGTTCTTTTTTTGCGTATAAAGCTGTTCTTTATCTTCAATTGCCTTTTCCTTTCCTCCCGTTATTTTTTTGGGATGACCCTTGCTTCCAGCAGGATTGGTCCTTTCCAACTGGCCTTAATATTGTATAGTTATGGTACCATGCTGCTTGATAACTGCTTTGCTTCGTCTTGTAGGTTCCTCTATTCGAGAGTATGGATGAGAGGTTGCTTGATGCCATTTGTGAACGGCTTAAACCATGCTTGTTTACTGAGAGCACTTACATAGTTCGAGAGGGGGATCCAGTCGATGAGATGCTTTTCATCATTCGTGGCCGGCTTGAGAGTGTAACAACAGATGGTGGGAGGAGTGGGTTTTTCAACCGCAGTTTGCTGAAAGAAGGAGATTTCTGTGGAGAGGAACTTTTAACTTGGGCATTGGATCCCAAATCTGGTGCTAACCTTCCATCATCTACTCGAACAGTGAAGGCTTTGACTGAGGTTGAGGCTTTTGCCCTAATAGCTGAGGAGTTGAAGTTTGTTGCCAGTCAATTCAGGCGTCTCCACAGTAGACAGGTGCAACATACCTTCCGTTTTCACTCACAGCAGTGGAGGACCTGGGCAGCTTGCTTTATCCAAGCCGCTTGGCGGCGTTATTCCAAGAGGAAGAATATGGAGCTTCGTAGGAAGGAAGAAGAAGAAGCAGAAGGGATGGATGGAACCCGCAATAACAGTGGTGGAGGTTCATACAGCCTTGGTGCCACTTTCTTAGCTTCCAAGTTTGCAGCAAATGCACTTCGTGGTATCCATCGGAATCGGAATGCTAAGAGTGCAAAGGAGTTGGTGAAACTACAAAAGCCTCCGGAGCCTGATTTTACTGCCGAAGATGCAGATTGATTTGTTAAAATGCTGTTACTTTGATCTAAATTGTATTCGCTTGGCAGATCTAAAAACAATGTATAATATCACACACATTCCGGTTTGGAATAGGAGTTGTTAAGGCTTGCTGGAGAAATGTTATGACTGTAAAGCTTGCTAGCTGCTTTATTATGCCTACGGATTCCCATTTCTCTAACCAAGTATAGCTGAGAATATTAAGGCCTCTTATCATGTTCCAATTGTAGGGAAAGGGCGTTTCAATGATTGCACGTGTGAAGAAACATATGATGTGTGCCCCCGGATCATCATATGGAAAAGCCATCCTTGCTAACGAACAACATTTTTTCCAACGTTGGATGTTGACGGAATTGCTTGTAATTAATCTTCTGTGTCTCATTAGTTCTGATGTGATAGGATTTAAATGGAATCCGACCCTACCTCGGACCAAGATTAGTAAGAATGAAGCACCACCATATCTTCCAGCCCCACAAACACCCCGTGTTCACGAAGATATTTGAAAGAGTAATGAAAATGAGTAGTGTACATTTTCCACGGAGGGAAGACTTTGACTTCCCAAGTGAAAGGATTCCCTCGTTTCCTCTAAATACTACTTCTTCATTCAGATTCTGCGTAACAATTTGCCATTTGAAGTTCATTAGAACCAAAACCTGCTTCTGCAATCAAAGATATGGTACTCTTGTTGATCAGACAATCATCTTTGTCCTTCCGAGTCTCGTTCTTCTTCACCCTCCTGCTGCTTTCTTCTTTCCATGTCTTCGTTTCTGTCTCTGTTTCAAATTCTTCAATTCCTAGAGATGAATCAACAGGAGTGAAGGAAGCGAATGCTCTTCTTAAGTGGAAGGCTAGTCTTGATCATCAAAGTCAGTCTGTCCTGTCTTCTTGGGTTGGAAATGACACTTGCTACTGGATTGGGATCATTTGTGACAAGTCTGGAAGGGTTAGCCACTTGAACCTTTCAAACTCCGGTTTAATAGGTACACTTCATGATTTTAGCTTCTCTTCTTTCCCTGAACTTGCTGTTCTTGATCTATGGAACAATTCTCTCCGTGGAATTATTCCATCCGATATCGGCAATATATCTAAACTAACCTATCTCGACTTGTCTGTCAATTATTTTTTTGGAAATATACCTTTTGAAATAGGAAAGTTAAGGTCTCTTTCTCAGCTCTATTTAGAAAATAACATTCTGACAAGTTCAATCCCTCTTTTTATAGGAAACTTGACAAACCTGTCCTTTCTTTACTTGTTCAGAAATAAGCTCTCTGGTGCTATACCTCAACAAGTTGGAATGTTGAAATCTCAACAAGTTTCGAGATGCTGGTCTTTTTTCTCCTTTTCTGGTCCACTATTTTCCAGGTAGTTAACAGTATTGTCTTGTTGAGTTATTTTGCAAATTTACGATATCTTTAGGCAAGTTTAATGCGGTAATACAGATGAAGGACCCATTGAGTCAAGCATTCAAAAAAAAAAGGACTTGATATGAGAAGCTGATGAGTTGAGTGCCATTTTCAGGCCTAATTGGCCCCGAGTTTTACCACGGTGACTCGCTCCAACATGACTCATCATCTTTAGATAACCATTCAACCTAACATATATGCTCCTTTTGGCAACATAACCCTCTCCACATCTACCACACCTTCCATCACGCTCGTCGGACTCTCATCACAAACCTCTTCCTCTCCTACGCCGCTATCGCCGAGACAAAGCCCTCGCAACACATTCACCAATTCAAACGGCGTTGTGTTGCAATCTGACGATGTGAAGGGGTTCTGCATAGAGGCTTGAATCAGTGCATTGAGTTGCTTGTTGAGGTTGCGTTGAACTGCAATACCCCAGCCCAAATAATATTTGGACTGAAGTATTAACATAAAAAAAAAAAAAAAACAGTAACAGATACGCCTTTACAAATAATTGGGCCTAAATTACTTTCTTATGCTGAAGTTATTAAAATTTCATTAGGGTTAATATAAATATACTATTTGAACATAGGCGGTCACCTTAATGTGAAAAACCTAAAACTATATACTTTTACATAGGATTTGGGGATTTTCAAGAACAACTTGAAGGATAAGCATTCAAAGGTTGCTTCTAGATCGATCATTACAAGGTGAGTAAAATCCTCTTTTAAATCGAAGAAAAATATGTTATTGATTTACAAAAATTTGGATTGAAATTGAAAAGGAAAATCTGTTTGTAGCATCAAGTATCATGCACTGTAGAGTCACTTTGAGTCTAATTATGAAATGATTTATGGAGTTTCACTAGTTGAGTTATATACGGTTGGAAAGCTACATAACTCTATTTTTTAACATATAAAATGGAAGTGGATTCCGAGTTTTTTATGCAAAGATATGATTTTTTTTTTTTGTAAAGACAGTGCAAACTGCCTGACAGCAATGCCAGAGGCAATTTCAAAAATTTTCTGCACTTTTCCTATAGTGAAAGAAGTTTTGAGATTTATAAGGATAGAAAGCTTATCAAGTCTAGTTTCCAACGCACTAAACGAATCTCATTTTCGAGTTTCATAGCTTAAGATATGGTTATTTTACTAAATGATGTGCAAGCTACTAGATTTCTGATTTAGGAGAGTTTGGATTATTTTGTGTAGTTTTGGATAATAAATAAACTTTAGAGAGTTAGATGATTGCTACTATATTTAAATGATTATTATTAGGCTTTTGAGTATTTTGGAAGGAAGTGAGTTTGTTAGAATGAAGGGAGGTAAGTATATCTTCACACACCTTGTTTCGAAATTATCGTATATGTATATTTCTTAAATGAATTAAATGTTTTATTTAATTATTTAAGTATATTGAAAATAAAGTCAAGTATATGATTATCTTCTGTTTTGAGCTTAATAATATGATGAATATTGACTTATGAATGATTTGGTTTACTCATGTGATGGAAAATTGGATTTTCAAATGATTTGAGTTTTACATATGATGAATATTATTCTATGAATACTTTGATTGATTTATGTGATGAATATCAATTTATGAACGAAAGAAAACTTTTGATCATCTTTAAAGAATGTTTTAAGAGCTACGAAATAATCACTAAAAAGTGGGATAATCAACACCAAAACTAGTTCTATGGCCCTACTAACGAGATATAATAGTTAGCAAACGGCCTTATTAATGAGATATAATAGTTAGTAACGATCATGAAAATGATTAGTCAATACAGCCCTTGTCATAGGATATAATAGTGACAGTAACTAAGATAATGAAACTTTACGAATTTAAAAGATTGAATCTATGATTTGCTAGAATGATATTTCAAAAATGATATATGATGATCAATGATTTAAAAACTCACAATGTTATCCATTTTTGTATATAATGATTCTTTAACTATTTGGAAGCATGATTTATTGAAATGTCCTTAAATGATCTATATGTTATATTGAAAACAATGCTTGATCCGGTAAGGTGTGTGTGGCTATACTTGCTGAGCCGTGGTTTGCTTATTCTTTTATTATATTTTTCAGACGACTAAATATATGAACCTTAAGATCATAGGAGCTAAGAGAATAAATTGAGAAGTTTGTCCTAGTGTCAAGACATTGTTAGCTTCTTTGAAACACATACTATATATAATGGATATTTAAGTTTCTAGATGTTTATTTATTTTTCTTGGAGACGTTAGTCAAATCTTAATCATTAATTATACCAATATGTTGGAATAGAATCATTATTACGACTTTAAATTTTGGACTATTTCAAGTATGATGAAAGGAAAGGCTTTGTATTACTTTGGGACCTAGTCTCAAGGTAATATGACCATGTCAGGATTGGGGAATGACAAGAATGGTTTTCTCTTAGGGGATAAGGAGACAAAGGGAGAGGGGGGAATATGAGGAACGGATGAAAAAATAAGTGTGGATGTATAGAAGAAAGAATTGGAGGGAAAAAGAGCTAGTCGTCACGCTCAAGTGAAAAGAAAGAGAAAAAGAATTATGAAAACTGTTTAATCCTTTAAAAACAAACACATAATAGATGTAGAGGTAAAATAGGTATGAAATTCATCTCACATAATTGAGCAAAGAGTAATTAATTAAACGGTATGGTAGAATGGAGTGTCCATTTTCAATATTAATGGATAAGAAGTGAATTATAGTCAAAAGTCATGATGGTAAGGATATATGAATGATGTTGTTATAAAGTATGTAAGACTCGTAGAGTAAGTATTGAATTAAGCCCTTGAACACATGCAGTGCAAGGTTTAAATATTCCAAATTCCTAATACAGAATGGATACAACCTGCAAAGGTTCTTTTTCAGTGAAAAAAACTGGCAGAAAAGTGTTGTCCTGTCGCTGCTTGATTATGAATGTTCAAGGTCGATTATACGTGTATTATTATATTAGGGAGGGATGGCTGCCTATACTGATTGTTGTTTGGAGATTTCTTCATAGTTCAAATGGTTCAGATGTACTGGCAACAAACACAGGCCGTGTTTGTTGTTGTATTCCTTCAGTTCATCTCTAGATTTCTTAGAGTTGTACCCTTAACATCAGAAATGAAAATGACAGCGGTCGTTTTTGCTGAAACTGCTTGGGCTGGAGCTGCTTGTCATTTGCTATCATATATGCTTTGTAGCCATGTAAATGCCTATTAAATTTGTGTCTTTGTTTCACTAATGAAGTCTGTTGTTAGTTGTTCTCCACCCTCTTTGTTGTGATGCTATATGAACCGGCCTTTCTTGCTAATTTTGATATTTGGTGTACAATTTTCACTTTTTAACCTGTTCTAGCCCTGTTCTTATGCAAATATGGTTACTCAAGTAATTAATTTTTTATCTGTCTTATTGTTGGATGAATGTTTGAGACAGAAGGGGCATTCTGGTACTTGGCAGCTGTAGGACGAAATGATGCATGCTTGATTCCAGCAATTTATGGCGTGCAATATGGAGTACGCCAGGCTGGAAATTAGTCTTTCACCGTGTTAAAGGAAAAAGAAGAAGGTTATGCCTCAAGTTGGAATTGACTCCATAAAGTGGACTCACTGAAACATTGCAGAATTCTCCACCAAAACGTGCAATTTGCAGTATTGACTACGCTAGTGGAAAAGATCAAGAAGACTTGAATGCCGGAACTAGCTTCTTTGCACCGACAATAAGCTACCTAAAAGCAAATAGGATTGCAGAACCCCAACTTCACTTCAGTGAACTCAAGACAAGTTAGTTTACCAAGTCTCTGTAATCTTTTCCTGCTAAATGTTTGGTTTCCATTAGAATTTTCTATATGCTGATTCCAATTCTAATTTCCTGTTGAAAGTCAAGGCTGGGGATAGAATTTGGCACTAAACGAAAAATTTGTATGGGGTCCAAGAACAAATATTATAATGTAGAAGCTATATGAACCGGTCTTTCTTGCTAATTTGGTCTCTGGGGCAAAACTTTTTGACCTAATAACCTGTTCTAGCCCTGTTCTTACGCAAATATGGTTACTCAAGCAATTATTTTTTGATCTGTATTTTTATTGGATGAACGTTTTAGGTGGTAGGGGAATTCTGATACTTGGTAGCTGTAGATGTACATGCTGGCAGAAGTGATAAATGTAAAAATAATTTCCTCTACTGTGGGAAGCAGCAGATGGACGGTTATAGCATATGGGATGGCATCGGAGATTCTGTTCTTAATGATTAGTTCCCAGCAGCTGACAATAATGATAATCCTCCCTTTGATTTTGGAATCTTCACTCAGGCTTTGTCAAAAATGTTAATCAAACGGAAATATAACTTATTTTCATATTTTGTTTCCATAATAGACTAATATAACTACATATATTATATGAGAGCATAAGTTAAAGTATTGCACGGATCCATAAACATATAAATATGTAGTATAATTATATGTTTCTGACTAATCAATTGTAATTAGCAATGGTAATCCTTAATCTAAGTAAAATACTAAATAATTCAAATGAGTTTAAACATAACAAATTTTGTCCTTAGAGCTCATATTCTTTATCCAAGCTGCTTGGCGGCGTTATTCCGAGAGGAAGAGCATGGATCCTTGTAGGATGGAAGAAGAATCAGCAGAAGGGACGGATGGAACCCGCAATAACAGTCCACTTTCTTAGCTTCCAAGTTTGCAGCAAATGGACTTCGTGGTATTCATTAAAATCGGAATGTTAAGAGTGCAAAGGAGTTGGTGAAACTACAAAAGCCTCCTGAGCCTGATTTTACTGTTGAAGACGCAGATTGATTTGTTAAAATGCTGTTACTTTGATCTAAATTGTATTCGATTGGCAGATCTGAAAACAATGTATAATACACACACATTCCAGTTTGGAATAGGAGTTGCAAGGCTTGCTGGAGAAATGTTATGACTGTAAAGCTTGCTTGCTGCTTCATTATGCCTATGGATTCCCATTTCTCTAACCAAGTATAGCTTAGAATGCTCAGGCCTCTTATCATATTCCAATGGTAGGGAGGGGCGTTTCAATGGTTGCACGTGTGAAGAAACATATGTTTCGTGTCCTGGATCATCATAAGGAAAAGCCATCCTTGCTAATGAACAACCATTTTTCCATCGTTGAATGTTGACAGAATTGCTTGTAATTAATCTTCTGTGTCTCGTTAGCTCTGATGTGATGGCACTTAAGTGGAATTCGACCCTACCTCTGACCAAGATTAGTAAGAATGAAGACCACCATATCTTCCAGCCCCACAAACACCGCGTGATCACGGAGACTTTGACTTCCCAAGTGAAAGGATTCCCTCGTTTCCTCTAAATACTACTTCATTCAGATTCTGAGTAACAATTTTCCATTTAAAGTTCATTAGAACAAAAACCTGCTCCTGCAATCGAAGATATGGTACTCTTTTTGATCAGACAATCATCTTTGTCCTTCCGAGTCTCGTTCTTCTTCACCCTCCTGCTGCTTTCTTCTTTCCATGTCTTCGTTTCTGTCTCTGTTTCAAATTCTTCAGTTCCTAGAGATGAATCAACAAGAGAGAAGGAAGCGAATGCTCTTCTTAAGTGGAAGGCTAGTCTTGATCATCGAAGTCAGTCTGTCCTGTCTTCTTGGCTTGGAAATGACACTTGCTACTGGACTGGGATCATTTGTGACAAGTCTGGAAGGGTCAGCCATTTGAACCTTTCAAATTCCGGTTTAATAGGTACACTTCATGACTTTAGCTTCTCTTCTTTCCCTACACTTGCAGTTCTTGATCTATGGAACAATTCTCTAAATGGATTCATTCCATTATATATTGGTAAACTATCTAGACTGACTTATCTCGATTTGTCTTTCAATCATTTTAATGGAATCATTCCATCAGATATCGGTAATCTATCTAGACTAACTTACCTCGGCTTGTCTACCAATTATCTTTATGGAAATATACCTTTTGAAATAGGAAAGTTAAGGTTTCTTTCTGAACTCTATCTACAAGAAAACATTCTGATAGGTTCAATCCCTCCTTCTATAGGAAACTTGACAAACTTGTTCTTTCTCTTCTTGTTCAACAACAAGCTCTCTAGTGCTATACCTCAACAAGTTGGAATGCTGAAGTCTCTATACAAATTTACACTCTCTGATAATAATCTAGTCGGTCCTCTCCCTAACTCTATTGGAAATTTAAGTAACTTATCAGATCTTCGTCTTTTTAACAACAAAATTTCGGGTCTCATACCTCAAGAAATTGGAATGCTGAGGTCTCTTAATTGGCTTGATTTGTCTAACAATTCTCTCAAAGGAACCATTTCATCAAATATTGGTAACTTATCTAGACTGACTTACCTCAGCTTGTTTTCTAATTATTTTTGTGGAAATATACCTTTTGAAATAGGAGAGTTAAGGTCTCTTTCTGAGCTCTATCTGGAAGAAAATATTCTGATAGGTTCAATCCCTCCTTCTATAGGAAACTTGACAAACTTATTCTTTCTCTACTTGTTCAACAACAAGCTCTCTGGTGCTATACCTCAACAAGTTGGAATGCTGAAATCTCTGAATGAACTTGACCTCTCTCAAAATAATCTGATTGGTTCTCTCCCAATCTCTATTAAAAACTTAATTAACTTATCATATTTTCGCCTTATGAACAACAAAATTTCAGGACTCATACCTCGAGAAATTGGAATGCTGAGATCTCTTCATCATCTTTATTTGACCAATAATAGTCTTACGGGTGAAATTCCCACTTCGATAGGAAACTTGAAAAAGTTGTCATATCTTTACCTTAACCATAACAAACTTTCAGGATTTATTCCTTCTAGTATCGGAAATTTAACAAATCTCATTGAATTAATACTAAATCATAATAAGTTACATGGATCAATTCCTCGGGAATTAGGAAAGCTCCAATCTCTTGTCGGCTTAATGTTGCACAACAACGATCTCCATGGTTTCATTCCAGCAGAGATGAATAATCTTACACGTTTGCAAAGTTTGCAACTCGCCGAAAACTACTTGGCTGGCCATTTACCACAACAGGTGTGCCTTGGTAGAGCACTTGAAGATTTTACTGCACACAACAACCTTTTCACAGGTCCAATCCCAAAGAGCTTGAAGAACTGTACCAGCTTATACAGAGTTCGGCTTGAACACAATCAACTTACAGGGAATTTGTCTGAAGATTTAGACATATACCCGAACTTGGACTATCTAGATTTGAGTTACAATAAATTCTATGGTGAGCTGTCACCAAAATGGGGCCAGTGCCACAATCTAACAAGCCTAAAGCTCTCAAACAATAATATCTCCGGTGAGATACCCTCAGAGCTTGCAAAGGCAACTAAGCTACACGTATGTGACCTTTCTTCCAATAATCTAGTTGGGGAGATTCCAAAGGAACTGGGAGAGTTACGATTGTTGTTCGAACTTATGCTAAAAGATAATCATCTTTCAGGCAGTATTCCTCCAGAAATTGGAAAGCTATTTGATCTTACGAATCTTCACTTGGCAGCAAACAACCTAAACAGCTCCATCCCAAGACAATTGAGCTTGTGTGAGAAGCTCATAGAACTGAATTTGAGCAGCAATAGATTGGGTGGAGAAATTCCGTCAGAGCTTGGCAGCTTGTCCTTTCTTGAAATTCTTGATCTCAGTCAAAATTTGCTGATCGGAGAAATACCGTACCAGGTTGGGAACTTGAAAACTTTGGAAAAGCTGAACCTCTCACACAACAAGCTCTTGGGTTTTATTCCATCAACTTTTGCTGATATGTTAAGCTTGATATCTGTTGATATATCTTACAATCAGTTCGAGGGTCCTCTTCCAAACAATAAGGCCTTTCATGAGGCTTCTTTTGAGGCTTTCAGAAACAACAAAGCTTTGTGCGGAAATATCACAGATTTGGAACCATGTTCTTCAAATGTAAACCATAATCTTGATCGGAAAATTGTGATTGCAACTGTGGTCTCTGTTTTATGCTCACTACTTCTTGTATTTGTTGTCTTCGGGATTCTTTCTTGTATCAAACAAAGAGAGAGAAATACTGAGAACACGCCCAAGATGGTAGAAAGTCCGAATCTATTTGCAATTTGCAACTATGACGGGAAAATGATGTACGAAAACATAATTGAAGCAACTGAAGAATTTGACTCCAAATATTGCATTGGGGTCGGAGGATATGGAAGCGTTTACAAAGCTCAATTATCAGATGGCCAAATAGTTGCTGTGAAAAAGCTTCACCCACTTCCGGAAGGTGGGGTGGCCGACCAAAAAGCTTTTCACAGTGAGATTCGTGCCTTGACTGAAATACGCCATCGCAATGTTGTGAAACTTTATGGTTTCTGCTCTCATCCTCGACACTCAATTCTGGTGCACGAGTTCTTGGAAGGGGGAAGCCTGGAGAAGATACTGAGCACTAAGGAACAAGCAATGGAGTTTGATTGGATTAAGAGGGTAAATTTCATTAAAGGCGTGGCTAATGCTGTGTCCTACATGCACCATGACTGCATCCCTCCCATAGTCCATCGTGACATTTCAAGCAAGAATATTCTACTAGACTCAGAATATGAGGCTCATGTAGCAGACTTTGGCGCTGCCAGGCTTCTAAAGCCTGACTCATCCAATTGGACCTCATTTCAAGGCACTTTTGGTTACTCAGCTCCCGGTTAGTTTTCTTTTCTTTCCATCTTTTTCTTCTTTTATGCATGGTTTATGTTTTCTTGGCTCTTTTAAGCTGCAATTTGAAAATGTTAGATTAGAAAATTTGGTGAAATAATAATGCTAAGACCGAAACCAGACAATATTGAACTTGGATACCTGATTTGTTCAACATAAGCCAACCAGAAGTTAGTCAACAATACAAAGGAAATTAGCAAAATTTGATCTTTGCAATCAGTTTTGCTTTCATCTCTATTTCTCAGTCACCAAAAAGGGATTTTTTTTAATGGTTAATTATCCTAGATAACTCCAGCTTCAAAGTAAAAGGCCTAAAAGCACTCCTCAGAGGAACAAAAAAGATGAGAATCGCACATGGACTATTAGCTCTGTTGAACAAAACCTGCAAGGCAGGCCTTAAACATCTGGATAATCTTGTTTCATTTTGCTTAACTTCTAGTAGTAAGATAATTACTCCTCTATATATGGGAGGAAGCTGAAGTTGAAATTCCAAAGGTATTCACGCAATTCAGTTTCACTGTTTCTGATAGATATCTTTCTTTTGTAGAGCTTGCTTACACCATGAAAGTGAATGAAAAGTGTGATGTCTTCAGCTTCGGAGTCGTGACATCGGAGACACTCATGGGAAGGCATCCTGGGGATCTCATATCTTCCTTGTCATCATCATTTTCTTCCTACTCGCCATCATGCTCATCATCAGCAACCGTCAATCATTTACTGCTGAAAGATTTGTTGGACCAGCGTCTCCCACCTCCTAGGAAACAAGTAGCAGCAAAACTGGTCTCAATTGTAAAACTAGCATCTACATGCTTACATGCCAGTCCACAATCTCGACCAAGTATGCAACAAGTTTCTCAGGAGCTGTCAATTCAGAATCCACCCTTGGTGAATCAGTTTCACACCTTCGCATTAGGGGAATTGCTTGATTCCAGCAGTCGTACATCCTGAACATCCAATTGTTCCCTCTTTAATTTTACTGTTATCATTCTGTTCTGGTTCTGCATTTCCTTTCCCATGTTTCTATCGCTTGATGTTCCAGTTAAGTTGTGCATCATTGGCTCGAAAAGCTTCCTCTGATGAGATAATAAAATATTTGCATTGTATGATTAATTTTCTGAAAATTTTTGGAGTGCTTAGTTCAATAATCGACATGAAGTTGAACTTTTTTAGTCTAAAATTTGCATGAATCACCAATCTTTTTCTCACTGCATTCCAAACTAGTTATCAAACAGCCAGAAATCCTCTTGATTACTGAACTCCATCCCTCTAGATTCCGTGAAAGCATTTTCATTCTTCTTTTGCTTCACACCAAAAACAATCATCACACATGACCAGTAGATATAAACCACAACAATCAACTCTCAATACTACTACAAAATTAGTTGAACCCCTCACCATTAATCACCCAACCAAACGACACAGCAAGCAAATTCACAAGAATAACAAATCACCCATAATTTATATGCAATTATCAGCAAATCCAATGCAGCTGGGCTCAAAACTTTATCCTCTTACGGCTTAAAGCTGCCCTGTGTACCAGAGCCAAAATTGGTCCATTTCCCTTCCAGCTTTAGAGCTTTAGTTTGGCCCTAAAGCATGCATTTCTCCTCCAAATCATCTACCCAATCCAATCGGGGCTCCAACATCATCCGAGCCTGCCTTAGTCGACCCGCTCCCTTGCCCGATTCCTTTGCCCAAGCACCGTTCATCATCATCAACCTTGAGCCACGCCGAATGCTCCATCAACTCCATACAATCCACTGCTTCCCCCTCATTAATCGTGACATTTCTACTAGCAAGTATCCAATCTTGGCCATCATCTTCTTTTTTCTGTGCCCCATCATCAACATTCCCCAAGTAACCCGAATCCATCTGATGTCCTAATGTTGTTCGTTTTTTCTTCTTGTTTATGTGTGCAACTATATCTACTGGTGATATGAACGGTAAAATATCCTTTACACCTCTAACTTTTGATTATAATTCACTTTTAATCTATTAGTATTAAAATGGAGAATCCACTCCAAAATTCTAAGCACTATTAACGGATTTTGTTAAATGACTAAAATACCTGTCCTTACTATTTTTCTTCTTTCACGTGATTTTGAATTTGTCTTCACGTCCAAAAGAAACAATCACATGCTGCAACAATGAAAGAATAACCATGAAACTGATGTCCGACGAGTTGACGGGGTCAGAAAACTTTACCATTGGGAAAAGTTCTCGGATGAGGAGAGCCAAGACTGGGATGCGGCGGCGCTTGGGAGACTAGGAGGCGGAGGCAGCCTTACCGCCTCTTTCTCTCCCTCCTGACTGACACTGACAACGCCTCTAAAACTTGACCGCTGTCATTCGCTCCGGCGTGGTGAGAAGCCTTGAAGTGAAGTGGATAGGGGGAAGCTCATCGGCAGGGCCGGCTTATGCATAAAGCCATCAAGGCTCTT
This sequence comes from Theobroma cacao, assembly GCF_000208745.1. Classification (NCBI taxonomy): domain Eukaryota; kingdom Viridiplantae; phylum Streptophyta; class Magnoliopsida; order Malvales; family Malvaceae; genus Theobroma; species Theobroma cacao. The sequence goes on from NC_030858.1 coordinate 1,516,492, forward strand.
TCTTTAGGCCCGCATTTTTACGAGTCTCAAAAGTTTGTATAATATAATTAATTATATTAAAATATAGAAAAATTAAAATAATTAATAAAATATTTTTTAAATTAAGTATTTATTGAATATTTATTTTTTATTTTTTATTAATTTTTAATTATTTATTTCACTTGTCCAATTATGTAAAAATTAAAATAATTAATAATATGATATATATATTTTTTAATTATGTATTTAATAAATTTTTATTTTTTATCACTTCTTAATAGTTACAACATTGCGAAGGCAGTATTCTTGTTGAGTTGTTTTGCAAATTCACGGTATCTTTAGTGCAAGTTTAATGTGGTAATACTGATGAATGACCCATTGAGTCAAGTATTCAAAGAAAACAAAGACAAGACTTGATATGAGAAGCTGATGAGTTGAGTGGCATTTCCAAGCCTAGTTGGCCCCGAGTAAGTATTGAATTAAGCCCTTGAATTGAACACATGCAGTGCAAGGGCAATTTAAATATTCTAAATTCCTAATACAGAATGGATACAACCTGCGAAGGTTTTTTTTCAGTGAAAAACTGGCAGAAAAGTATGGGCCTTTAACTGCTGAATATGTTGATTACGAATGTTCAAGGTAGACTATACTTGCACTATTATATTAGGGAGGGATGGTCACCTATGCTGATTGTTATTTGGAGATTTCTTCGTAGTTCAAATGGTTCAGATGTACTGGCAACAAAACAGACCTTGTTTTTTGTTGTATTGCTTTGCTCCAGTACAATCCCTATATTTCTTGGAGTTGTGCCCTTAACATCAGAAATGATAAGGACACTAGGTGTCTTGGCCGAAACCGCTGGGACTGGAGCTGTATATTTTTTTGCTATTATATATGCTTTTTTTTTTTTGAAAGGCAGTATTTATTAATTACAAGAGATCTCGCAAGAGGAGATTACAAAAAGCACTTCAAGAATGCCTGTAAAAAAGTAACAGATTATAAAAAAAGAGATCTGCTACTTCCAGCATTGAGGTACAAAGCATGACAAACAGAGGATGAAGCGAGAAATCATATTCAAAAGAAAAAACATAGGGGTAGTTGAAGGTTAACCAAAATAATAAAGCCTTTGCAATGGAGGAATAGTTCATGTGCTCTCCCCCTGTTGGTTTTGAAAGTAGGCTTTGAAGTTTGAGTCTCTTAATACCCCTGCTTTGGCCAATCCATCTGCAACCTTGTTGGCTTCCCTCATTACATGCTTGAAAGTGACTCTTGTGTTTTTACGCAAGAAAGTTTCAATGGTATTCGAAATATTTTTCATCCGCCAAGGGACTTTGCAGTGGTGTTGCGCCCAATTGATAGCATTGGCAGAGTCGCTTTCCACAACTAGAGAATGAGTGACAGCCTAGGGAGATGAAAAGAAGAAGCTGATTCCTTCCCGTATGGCATAAAATTCAGCAAAATTTGAGTCCTCGATTCCAATGTTTTCAGAGAATGTTCCCCGAATGAAGCCATGGTGGTCCCTAATCACTCCTCCAATACGAGCAGGTCCAGGTTTGCCTTTTGCTGCGCCATCTGTGTTGAGTTTAAGAGTTCCAGGTGGTGGAGTTGACCAATTGGTAGCCATTCTTTGGTTCTTCCTTTTAGTGTTGATGTTGGAGCAAAGAGGCTTCATGAGACATAGGTCAGCAGGAACATGGCCAAGTTCCCATTTCCCTCGACACCAAAGCATGTGGCGTAAAAGGGCGATGTCTCTCATTTTGTTTGGACTAAAGCTTTTCCCTCTAAAAATAACCTCATTTCTACAAAGCCAAAGTGTTCAAAGTGTTGCAAAGAATAGCATTCTCCATGTATCTCTCTTGCCCGTAGGCATGGGAAGTTCAAACCATGCCTTAAAAAAAGACAAAACATCACCAGGTTGAACCCAAGTGATACCCCATAAGCAACAACAAGAAGACCATGTTTTCCAAGCAATGATGCAATCAAAGAGGACATGAAAGGAAGTCTCGAGTTGAGAGGTGCAGAAAGAGCAATTAGCGTCATCAACCGCAAGAACTCCTCGATGCATCAAAACAGATTTGGCAGCTATTTTCCCATGGAGGGTTTGCCAACAGAAAGTTTCAACTTTCGGGGGAGCGTAGCCAATCCAAACATTTTTCCAAAAACTTGTATAGCTAGGGGGGTACCATGGCTTGCTTTAATAAAAGAGGAAGGAGTGTAGAGACCACTAGTAGTTTTCTTCCACACCACTATATCTTTGTCAGTGGGGTGAGGTTGAAAATTCTTAATGAAGGTAGTGAAATCTCTCCACTGATTTTGCTCCTAGCTAAGAGTCTGCCTTCTTAACTTAACATCCCACCTCCAAATTCATTCAACCCAGCTTCCTAATTCAATAATCGTGGCTTTCTTGCTTATTGCCAATGCATAAATGCGTGGAAATTTGGTGGCCAAAGTGGAGTCGTCAGCCCACAAGTCTTCCCAAAAACGGATGGTGGTGCCTTTACCGAGAGAGTGAGCAAACCCTTTGGTTACAAGTTCATGATATTTGTTTGCTGGGTCCATTGGCTTCATGATGTGATTCCAAAGGGAGGAAGGCTTGTGAGGTTTGTCAATAGGAATCAAACAGTCCGGTTTCAACTTGTTTTTGGCATATACAACTTGCCTCCATATCCTATCAGGCTCATTTGCATACCTCAAAAGCCATTTGTTGAGAAGAGCTCTATTTTTTAGCTCTAAATCAATGATTCACAATCCTCCTTGAGTTTTTGGGTTACTAACAGTGGACCAGTTGACATAATGAATTTTCTTTTTCTCGGAAGAACCAGACTAGAGAAAGTTTCTTTGAATAGCTTCAAGTTTTTGTTTGACCATGGTTGGAAGACGAAAAATGGAGAGGTAAAAGAGGGGGAGGCTTGAGAGGACTGAGTTGATAAGTGTAAGCCTGCCTCCCATAGAGAGAAATTGTCCTTTCCAGCCAGCTAATCTTGAATTAAATTTGTCAATGATGGGCTGCCAAGTTCCCATTGAGCGAAGATTAGCTCTTAACGGTAACCCGAGATAATTCGTGGGGAGGGCTCCCACCTTGCAGTTGATCATTGAAGCCCAAGAACTCAACAGAGAATCATCGATACCAATGCCCATTAGACAGCTCTTAGAGAAATTGATTTTGAGCCCTGAAACTGATTGAAAAATTCGTAGAATCCTTGCAATATTTGTAATCTGATCAGAGTGAGGTCTACAAAAAAGTAAGGTGTCATCTGCAAATTGCAGATGAGAAATAGCAATGTCAGAGCTCCCAATGTTGATTCCTTCAAATACTCCCAAATTATTAGCCTTGTTAAAAAGGATGCTAAAAGATTCAACAACAATATTGAAGAGAATGGGGGAAAGAGGACATCCTTGCCTAAGTCCTCTTTGAGCAGAAAATTGAGCAGTAGGGGTGCCATTCACAATGATTAAAATGCTGGTAGTAATAACACATTGCCTGATCCAACCTCGCCATCTTGGACCAAAATTCATGAGCTGCATGATTAAATCCAAGTAGTCCCATTTAACACTATCAAAAGCCTTTTCAAAATCAGCTTTGAACATGAGACCGCTTTTTTTGGTTTTTTTCATATAGTCAATAAACTCACTAGCTATTAAGTAACAGTCAAGAATCTGCTTCCCTTTGGAAAAAGCAAATTGATTTTCACCAATGACAGATTCGATCACCACTTTGAGCCTGTTAGCAAGAACTTTTGCTAAGATTTTATAGATGCAACCTACAAGGCTTATGGGCCTGAAGTGAGAGATCAAAGTAGGACTGCTTATTTTTGGGACCAAGGTAATAAAAGAAGAATTTACATTTTTGTTGAATTTCTCGGTGCTGTAGAAATTTTCCATAAAAGCAAGAATTTCTTCTTTGAAAAGTGGCCACTGTTTCTTAAAGATCTCCATGTTGAAGCCGTCTGGGCTAGGAGCTTTGTTCCCATCACACTGTTGAATGGCTAAACAAACTTCTTCCTCAGTAAAAGGTGCTTCAAGGTTTCTATTTTGGTCAACACTGAGTTGTCTAAATTGACAATTAAACTCTTTAATTTTCAAGGTATCTTGCCTAAGAAAAAGAGTTTTGAAGTGACAGAGTACCTCATTTTTTATGCCGATGGGGTCATAGATAAAGGTCCTGTTTCTCTGTATCTGATGGATTGAGTTCTTTCTCCCTCTGTTTGAGGCTGTAATGTGAAAAAACTTGGTGTTATGATCACCTAATTTAGTCCATTGCAGTCGTGATTTTTGTAACCATGATTGCTCCTCTCGTTTGTACAGGTGCCAAAGTTTTGATTTAAGGTTGGTGTGGTTGGCTTTTTCAGGTACAGAGAGTTCCCTCTTTTCTGCTTCTTTTTTTAGGGTATCAATGTCGTTCTCAAGGATGGTGATCATTTTCCCATCTTCAGCATGATGTTGTTGTTGCCAAGCTTTCACTGAGAGTTTAAGCCTCTTCATTTTTCCAAAAAGACCACCAAAGCCACTATTTTCTTGATTGATCGAATCCCATGTGCTTTTCAAGAAAGCGACAAATTCCTTATTTTCAAGCCAGTGGAAAAGTAGTCGAAAGGGTTTTGGACCTCAATTCCTTTGGTCAACAATGAGTGTGATGGGATTATGGTCAGAGAGGGATCTTGGGAGTACCTTCTGTAAAATCACAGGGAAACTGAGGATAATCTCGCTGCTGATAAGAAAACGATCGAGGCGGTAATCCTCGATCACAAGGAAAAGCAATCCTTGCTAATGAACAACTTTATTTCCAACGTTGGATGATGACAAATTGCTTGTAATTTTTTTTGAGAAACCAGAGGGAAGTAAAAAACCTCACTTCTGGAAATAAAATAAGAAAATTCATGGCCATCACTCTCTGCTCATGAGAATGACAGTCTAGAATCTCCTTCAAAAGTCATCACCTAAATAACTATACAAAAGACCAAGGAACTCAAGGGCTCCTGTACAAATTAATAGATCCCCAGCAACGTGCGGTATCCCCTTACCTCCGTAATTAATCTTCTGTTTCTCGTTAGCTCCGCTGTGATAGGATTTAAATGGAATCCGACCCTACCTCTGACCAAGAATGAAGCCCCACCGTATCTTCCAGCTTCACAAACGCCGCATGTTCACCAAGATGTTCGAAAGAATAAATGAAAATGAGGTGTGTACATTTTCCATGGAGGGAAGACTTTGACTTCCCAACTGAGGATTCCCTCGTTTCCTCTAAATACTACTCCTTCATTCCGATTCTGCGTAACAATTTTCCATTTAAAGTTCATTAGAACCAAAACCTGCTCCTGCAATCGAAGATATGGTGCTCTTTTTGATCAAACAATCATCTTTGTCCTTCCGAGTCTTGTTCTTCTTCACCCTCCTGCTGCTTTCTTCTTTCCATGTCTTCGTTTCTGTCTCTGTTTCAAATTCTTCAGTTCCTAGAGATGAATCAACAAGCGAGAAGGAAGCGAATGCTCTTCTTAAGTGGAAGGCTAGTCTTGATCATCAAAGTCAGTCTGTCCTGTCTTCTTGGCTTGGAAATGACACTTGCTACTGGATTGGGATCACTTGTGACAAGTCGGGAAGGGTCAGCCACTTGAACCTTTCAAATTCCGGTTTAATAGGTACACTTCATGATTTTAGCTTCTCTTCTTTCCCTGAACTTGCTGTTCTTGATCTATGGAACAATTCTCTTGATGGAATTATTCCATCAGATATTGGCAATCTATATAGACTAACCTATCTCGACTTGTCTGTCAATTATCTTTATGGAAATATTCCTTTTGAAATAGAAAAGTTAAGATCTCTTTCTCAGCTCTATCTAGATACAAACATTCTGACAGGTTCAATCCCTTACTCTATAAGAAACTTGACAGACCTGTCCATTCTCTACTTGTACAAAAACAAGCTCTCTGGTGCTATACCTCAACAAGTTGGAATGCTGAAGTCCCTGAATAGACTTACACTCTCAAATAATAATCTGATTGGTTCTCTCCCTAACTCTATTGGAAATTTAAGTAACTTAGTAAGTCTCAAACTTTTTAACAACAAAATTTCAGGACCCATACCTCATGAAATTGGAATGCTGAGATCCCTTGAAATTCTTTTTTTGACCAATAATAGTCTTACGGCTGAACTTCCCGCTTCTATAGGGAACCTGAAAATGTTATCCCATCTTTTACTTTATGAGAACAAACTTTCAAGATTTATTCCTTCTAGTATTGGAAACTCAACCAATCTCATTGATTTTATCACTGTATGATAATAAGTTACATGGATCAATTCCTCGGGAATTAGGAAAGCTCCGATCCCTTGTCACCTTAAGGCTGTTTAAGAACAGTCTCAGTGGTTTCATTCCAGCAGAGATGAATAATCTTACACGTTTGCAAGATTTGGAACTCTTTGAAAATTACTTGACTGGCCATTTACCACAACAGGTGTGCCTTGGTAGAGCACTTGAAAGATTTACTGCAAACAACAACCTTTTCACAGGTCCAATCCCAAAGAGCTTGAAGAACTGTACCAGCCTATACAGAGTTCGACTTGAACACAATCAACTTACTGGGAATTTGTCTGAAGATTTAGGCATATACCCGAACTTGGACTATCTAGATTTGAGTTATAATAAATTCTATGGTGAGCTGTCACCAAAATGGGGTCAGTGCCACAATCTCACAAGCCTAAAGCTCTCAAACAATAATATCTCCAGTCAGATACCCTCAGAGCTTGGAAATGCAATTAAGCTACAAGTTTGTGACCTTTCTTCAAATAATCTAGTTGGGGAGATTCCAAAGGAACTGGGAGAGTTACAATTGTTGTTCAACTTTATGCTGAATGACAATCATCTTTCAGGCAGTATTCCTCCAGAAATTGGAATGCTATCTTATCTTATGAATCTTAACTTGGCAGCAAACAACCTGAACAGCTCCATCCCAAGACAATTGAGCATGTGTAAGAAACTCTTAGAACTGAATTTGAGCAGCAATAGATTGAGTGGAGAAATTCCGTCAGAGCTTGGCAGCTTGTCCTTTCTTGAAATTCTTGATCTCAATCAGAATTTGCTGATAGGAGAAATACCGGACCAGGTTGGGAATTTGAAAACTTTGGAAAAGTTGAACCTCTCTCACAACAAGCTCTTGGGTTTTATTCCATCAACTTTTGCTGATATGTTAAGCTTGACATCTGTTGATATATCTTACAATCAGTTGGAGGGTCCTATTCCAAACAATAAGGCCTTTCATGAGGCTTCATTTGAGGCTTTAAGAAACAACAAAGGTTTGTGCGGAAGTATCACAGGTTTGGAACCATGTCCTTCAAATGTAACTCATAGTCCTGCCCACAAAAGGACTAAGAAAATGGTGATTGCAATTGTGGCCTCACTTTTATGCTCTCTACTTCTTGTATTTGTTGTCTTTGGGATTTTTTCTTGTATCAAACAATGAGAGAGAAATAATGAGAACACGTCCAGGATAGTAGAAAGTCAGAATCTATTTGCAATTTGCAACTATGACGGGTAAAGGATGTACGAAAACATAGTTGAAGCAACTGAAGAATTCGACTCCAAATATTGCATTGGGGTGGGTGGATATGGAAGCGTTTACAAAGCTCAATTGTCGAGTGGTCAAATGGTCGCTGTGAAAAAACTTCACCCACTTCCGGAAGGTGGGGTGTCAGACCAAAAAGCTTTTCACAGTGAGATTCGTGCCTTGACTGAAATACGCCATCGCAATGTTGTGAAACTTTATGGTTTCTGCTCTCATCCGCTACACTCAATTCTGGTGTACGAGTTCTTGGAAGGAGGAAGCCTGGAGAAGATACTGAGCATTGAGGAACAAGCAATGGATTTTGATTGGATTAAGAGGGTAAATGTCATTAAAGGCGTGGCTAATGCTGTGTCCTACATGCACCATGACTGCACCTCTCCCATAGTCCATCGTGACATTTCAAGCAAGAATATTTTGCTAGATTCAGAATATGAGGCTTATGTAGCAGACTTTGGCGCTGCCAGGCTTCTAAAGCCTGACTCATCCAATTGGACCCCATTTGAAGGCACTTTTGGTTACTCTGCTCCCGGTTAGTTGTCGTTTTTTTTCCATCTTTTTCTTCTTTTCTGCATGGTATTTTTCTTGCTCTATGGCTCTTTTAAGTTGCAATAGGTGATGATATTATTAATAGTCTCACTTGGGAGACAGAAGTTAAGCCGCAGTGGCTTACAAAAACAAGAAGAGTCCTTGGACATTCATGCACTTCAGTCGCAATATAAGGCTTAACTTGCTATATTTATTAGGAATAGGCTAATAGTAGAATAATTATTTCTCTATTCCAAAGACATTCATGCACTTCAGGTTTAGTGTTTCTGAGCAGATATCTTTCTTTTGTAGAGCTTGCTTACACCATGCAAGTGAATGAAAAGTGCGATGTCTTCAGCTTTGGAGTCGTGACATTGGAAACACTCTTGGGAAGGCATCCTGGGGATCTCATATCTTCCCTGTCATCATCATTTTCTACGTTCTCACCATCATGCTCATCATCAGCAACCCTCCATCATGTACTGCTGAAAGATCTGTTTGACCAGCGTCTCCCACCTCCTAGGAAACAAGTAGCAGCAAAACTGGTCTCAATTGTAAAACTAGCATCGACATGCTTACATGCCAGTCCACAGTCTCGACCAAGTATGCAGCAAGTCTCTCAGCAGCTGTCAATTCAGAATCCACCCTCGGGGAATCAGTTTCACACGTTGACATTAGGGCAACTGCTTGATTCCCGCACTCATACATCCTGAACATGCAATTGCTCCCACGTTTTTCTGTTGTCATTTTGTTCTGCTTCTGCATTTGCTTTTCCTTGTTTCTATCACTTGATATTCCAATTAGTCTGTGCATCATTGGCTTGAAAAGTATACACTAATGAGACAATAAAGTACTAGCATGATAACTATTACTGTTATCTTCAGAGGCCTACAAACAATTGTCAGCCTTATAAATCAAAGGGATCACTCCCATAATTTTTTAATGTCGATGGAATTTCCCTAGCAGTCCTTTTAGTTCGAGATAGATATCCAGTTTCGCCCTTCTCATCCCATTTGTCTGAATCTATAAAAAAAATGTATTTCATGTTCTGTTTTTGGTCCTTCATCCCAAAGGGACGTTTGATCAGCAGCGGGAGGATCAATGATTCACCCTTTAGCAATATTTCTATGGGGTCGGCTGAAAATGCTTTCCAAACTTGCAGAACAAGTCTCAATGGGTAGAATACAAGGAAATAGCAATCCATCTTTCTTGTCAACCAGAGCTATTGGTTTTGTCTAAATCCTTGGATGCATCGTCCAAATTCTAGGTTTCCACGATTGAATCAATGCCAACTAGAATAATGACATACGGCATATACATCTACAGAGTTTAGACATGAACTAATAATTTCCTTTATTTTCAGAAGAACAAAGATAATGAATTCTTTCTTGACAGAATTGCAGGATAAACAAGCAGTATTAAGGGTGAATACAAGAATTCCTTCATTTTCTAGAATAGGCATTGAGAAGAGATAGCTTAACAATCTCTCCAGGGTCTCATACAAAACAGTAATGTAATGGAACCAATTGACAAGTAAAAGTAACTAGTAACCGCCAAAGAACCTGTATGGAGAAGGCTAAAAAAATAACAATTTCTATGATTGAAGATTCAAAAATGAACCTAAATGGTACTCCGCAAGCAAGAATGTCCTGCATTTCTGATTCTGTTTGGGATAATTTGAGCATCTTCATGAAGAAACAAACTGGGAATTTTCCTTAGGTTGCGAGAACAGATCAATCAATCTTCACTGATGAGTAGATGAGCCTTGTGAACCAGAAGCAAGCATAGAAACCAATTGTACCAGTCAGCACAAAGAATGCATAAGATACAATCAACATGTACCCAAAGTACAAAACTCCAGATACTGGCTTTGTGATCTCAAGCTTTGTAAAGAAGTAGAAGGCAGCATAGAGGAATAGGTAAAGTGCAGAGGAACCAGAAGTCAAGTACGACCTCCACCACCATAGGTAATCCTCACTGCACAGCTGGAAATAGCAGAGCACAACCGTGATCTCGGCACAAGTGACAATAAGAATAACAAAGACAATGAAGAGGAAGCCAAATATGTAATAGAACTGATGCAACCATATAGAAGTGAGGATGAAAAAGAGCTCAATAAAAACAGCCCCAAACGGAAGTATGCCCCCAATTAGGATGGAGAAGGCTGGGTTCATGTACCAAGCCTGTTCTGGAATTTGCCTTGGGATTTTGTTAGTTTTCACTGGATCCTCAATTGTTGGCTTCTTAAAACCAAAATAACTACCCACAAAAACGAGAGGGACTGAGATGCCAAACCATAACAATACTAGAGCAAACATAGTTCCAAATGGCACTGCTCCAGAGGATTTCTGGCCCCATATCAGAGCATTCAAGACAAAGAAAATGACAAAGACAGTTGCAGGGAACATAAAAGCTGTTTTGAGAGTAATTTTCTTCCATTCTGTTCCCTTGAACATCTTATAAAGACGAGCCGAGGAGTATCCAGCGAACAGGCCCATGAAGACCCAGAGTAGAAGCATGGCTGTCATTAACCCACCTCTATTTGAGGGGGACAGGAAGCCAAGGAGAGCAAAGATCATGGTAACAAGAATCATACCAAAAAACTGAACCCCTGTTCCCACATATACACACAGTAAATCGGAATTTGCTGGAGACCTGAAAACATCCCCATGGACAAGCTTCCACCCTGTCTCCTCTTGGGCTTCTTCTTGGGTTTCAAGTTGGTTGTACTTGGAGATATCCCGATAAAGAGTTCGCAACATGATCATAGCCACCATCCCCGAGAGGAAAAGAACAATCATCAAAGAATTAACAATTGAGAACCAATGGATCTGATCATCAGCCATTAGAAGATAGGTATCCCATCGGGATGCCCACTTTATCTCACTTTCCTGCAAGATGACAAAAAGGAACAAGTCGATTAGAATGCAATAATATCACATGACTCACCTTCACAGTAACAACCAGCATGCATTTTCAATTTACAAAGAGGTAGAAGGCCTGACCTGGAACTCAACATCATACGTAAATATGATCTCCTTCGTTTCTTCAACCTCTTGAGGAGATTCAGAGCTAGTAACTGCACGTTTTGCATGGGGATCACAGGTTGTCAGACGGGTTTTCTCATTCCACTCACCCTCATATTCATGTTTAACACTGTATTCATCAAAATGATTTGCTATAAGATACTGAACATAAACACCGTTGGAAAGAGAAATTAAATCTAACAGATAAGCCTCTAACATAAAGAATAAAAAATTTTAACCTGAATGGTTTGACCTCAAACCCAACAATCCTTGCAGAATCTGCCAGTGGATCCTTGTGAAATTTGACTGTAAATGTCAAGTGATTGTTGATAAAATGTTTTTCTTCCTTGCTCTGCAAGTATGAACAGCAAAACCAGCATTGCTTGCATCAGCACAAGGAAAAATATTTAACATAATTCCAAAAAGAAGCAGATCAATCGGGCACTTACCCCAGCATACTGTCCTCTTAGACCAACATGAAAACCATGCTGATACACTACGGCATTTTCCTGATCGGGCCTTCTTATGGGAACAACCAATGGAAGGTTATCCAAAATCCTGTCACAAACACATCATAAAAATCAGTTGGCACTCAAGGAGAAATGGAATGCTACAATTACAATTTCCTGAATGAGAGTCTCACATGTTCACTCGATATTCATCATCAATCTTCTCCTTGAATGCCTTTGCAGTTTTCTTATCAAGAATTTTACGACATACAATATTGCACATTTGTGGTTCTCTCATTTTAAACTGCAAACCAGTAGCCCTGTCAACCACTAAAAAGCCAAAATACAACAAAGAGACATAAAGAAAAGATCTAGGAGCCTTAACTCACCAAATAAGGAGAGTTTTCAATTCGATCACCACGAAGGACCTCCCCAAGATTCTCTGCGCTGTCAACTATGTTCTCAGGCCGACAATATGGTAGAGAATAGTAGGAATAAGGAAGTTGTGTTTTAGTTGAAGTCAGCTTATTCACTTTCACCAACAATGGATCCCCCTGCATAAATGGAGAAAAAAGAACATTGAATAAAACGACATTAAACCATCAGTTTGATTAAATCAAAGATCCTGGAGGTTGATTTTTGAGCAAGGAAGACTCACTAAGCTTAATTAACATTCACATTTCATAAATTTGTTTCAAATTTTAAGCCAAACTGACCATGTAACTTGTCGGTTTGATAAAAAAAATAAGGCAGCTTTGAACTACGGAAAAAAAATACAAACTTAAAACTTATCAGACTAACTTCCATAGAATCATTACATCCAAATTCACTGAACCAAAACGGAGGTTCTAGAGATCATAAAACGCAGATCTGCATAAAACCCAAAAACAGAATGTAAAATCCAAGTCAACCCAAAGATCCAAAATTCATGATGGTGGTGATGATGATGCAGACATTAACATACATGCATGCATGCATGCAAGTATGCATGTGAGGAAACCAACCTTTTTGAAATCTTCAGGGGCAACACCAGGGAGGTAGAAGCAATGGGCACGAAGGACGAAGAGAGCAAACAAGGAGAAGATCCATGGGACGTGAAACCTATGACCCGCCATGGGTTTTGCCTCGATCTAGATCCGATTACCCAGATTCCCACTTTCCCTGTATTCAAAAACGGAACTACGAAGAAAAGAGCCTGCTTTGCTTCGTTATTCTTGTCTAGTTAAATTTTCTTGTTTCCGAGGGAAGAAACGACGAGAAAGATGAGAGAGGGAAAAGGGTTGTTTGTTGGGAAGAACGAGAGGAAGCGAGGGGAGAGAAATCTATGTTTATAGAGGGACCCCCACCTCACACCCCCTTGGGCACGACCGGTACTTTCCCTCTTTTTTGCCGTTGGATTTAAATTCTCTGATTTTGATGTACGGTCTTGATTTTCATCAGGTGACCTTGACGGTGACTCCCTGGACATTACGGTAAATTTCCATTTTTTTTTCATTTTTTGGTCAATAGCTCCTTTATTGGTAATTAGGAGGGAGGCGGAGCTTGACAAGAAAGAGAAAAAGAAATGGGGGTGCCATATGGTTTACATGCGTAGCAAGTTTGTGTCGGTCTAATTGTCAGTCTATATCCAAAACATGAACAGATTAACAAAGCAACTGCAGATTCAGAAACCCATTTTTTTCCATTTCTCATAGTCATAAATGAGATTCGAAGTGGAAAGAACTCTTATTTTCCATCAATTTTTCTCGGAAAGGAAAATGTTAGAAACCTCTTAAACGTGTATGATTTTGATACCCTTTTTGGCCCCATAACTGAAAAAGAGAACATTTTTACTAGAATTTCTTCTTCTTTCTGGCAAATTTAGGGAATCCCATTTTTTTTCAGATCCCCACACACCAAACAATGGGATGCAATGCGGATGGTGAGACTGTGAGAGTGACCTCCCAACGAAGGAAAGTGCAGAACCCAACAACGTGTACAGCTTGATGTAGGGAGGTCCATTTCCATGTTGTATATTTCTTTCAGCCATGGGGTTTTGTTGATATGAATACCATAAATTAGGAAATAGAACATGAAATTCCTCTTTCATGGCCAGTTTTTGCTTGAACATAACTGAATGGGGTTTTGTTTTGTTTTGTTTTGTTTTATCTGGCTGTCCAAAAAATGGTTGCTTTACAAGGGGTTCTGCTACTGCTGTTTGAAGTCCTAAGCAAAAGCTAGCCATGGTCTTGACTTTCTTCTCCTAGCAAACAATAACGAGATCATCATCATGCTATTACTACAAATATTAACTATGTTCTTCATTAATACATTGAAGAGTTATGCACAGTAATCAAAACACAAATTATTAAAGAAATCATTTACTTATTTATTTAAGTTGGTCATTCAATCTCTAGATTAGGTAGGATTTCGAAGTCCGCTTTGGCTGTTGGATCTAACTCGTTGTTTACTTTACAGCTGACACAAAACATTTTTCAAAGGCAAAGTCACCCCTCTTCACATGAAATCTCTGAGTTTCATTGTTAAAAATAGTTAATTTAATCATTTTTTAAACTTAATTATGCATTTCTTAAAAATTTAATCTCAAATTACTAATAATGATTGACTTAAACTCTTATATAAATCTTAAATATTTGATGTGTGATGAGTTATCACACCTTTACTTAAAGCTGCTCGGTAATGGTAGGTGATGCATCTACCAAATAGGGGAAAAGGGCCTTAAGGAAGAAAATTGTAAGTTAAGAGTGTTACCGTCCATAGGGGCTTTTCACCTTTTGAATCATTGGAGAAGGTATTAAGTAACATAATCTAACCTTAAGTATTACTTAAGCCTCTCGTTTATGCCTAAATCCCCCTTAACTTCTTTGGCTAGGGAATTACAAGCCCAGATTGATTCTTAAACTCTCCATTTCAAGTATTCTTACCACAGTTTCAGGAGGATCATGGACCAAGAATAATTTATCAACTATTATCAATCAAGCTTGAATAAGCAGCATATACTGTTGCATAAGCTGCATGCCGAGTGTTAAGATGATAGGATAGAGCCTGGTACCTGAGCTGGAAGTCATCAACCTAGGACAACAGGTCATTTCCATAACCAAAAGAATGAATTTCCGAAAACTAACAAAGGTTCACAATAATCAAAAAATTGCCCATTCTTTCCTAACATCTGCCCCCTTTCTCCTGCCTTTTTGGTCCATTCCCTGGACTACGTAATGGAAAATAGAAAGTAACTCAAGTAATGACCTGGAAACACACAAGCTGGAATCAAATTTCAAAATACCTTCACTTTTTCGCCCCTCCCCTTCTGGCCACAAGATTCGGGAAGACAATGTCACCAGCTGAATTGAGACAGACCTATATGCCCATAAGAAAGGACAACATGTTGAAGCTTCAAAGAAGAAAAGAACAGTGCAGCTTATAAACAAATAGCATTCTAGTTTTCCTCTTGTGTACGTGTAGGTGGTTCTATCAATCTCACAGTACGTGGAAGTAGAAACTCAGCAAATATAGGATAGTGTGAGGATGGGTAATAACCATCCATGTTATCGTTGACCACTTCACATAAAACAGGTATCAGAGATCTACCCCTAAAAAGAATCCAGTCTATGTGTAGATCCTGAGTTTGGCGGTCCCAGCAGAGGCAGAGCGCTCTGAAAATCAACTTAAGGAATTCAAGAGCTCCCTGCTTGTCACCTGAAGGCAAAAATTTATCCTTAAGTTCAAGCATCATCACACTTCACTGACAGAGCAGCCTTTGGTGTGCGAGAAGTGTACCTTTAAAGCCGTGATAAGTGCGGATAAGGGAAACATTTTTCCTCACCCGGGCATTGGGCCACACATCCCTCATGTCTCCCACCACACCATGCTCTCTGCACACATGATTGAAACAGGCCAGCAGCAAAAGAAGTCAGCCCCTTATCAGGAAGAAGATTAAGTGCAGATATTCTATTGTAGTAAAACTAATGGAAGCTACATTTGAATTTTCTGCCACATTAAAGACGATAACTGGATTGGAGAAAGCTCTAGTCTGTTTATTTGAAGGTACATATGTGTTATGAAACAGCTAAATTGTTTTGTAACAAAGAAAATACCTTGATCTCCCAAGAAGAAAACGCCCTGTAGTCGATTCCTTCTGTGTGTTAAATCCTCCACAGTACACAACCGGTAAGCTAGGAGGTAAGGATGCAATATGTTGCCATGTAAGCAAAGCACTTCGTCTACGAGCACGAGGACTGAACTCATCCATGTTTGTATTTACAACCTGAAATGAGAATCCTGGTGGCTCAACTCCTTTAAGTTGGAATGTGTGGGCATCATGTCAAGGAAATAAACCAACACAATGTTTTCTATGAATATAAGTGGTAACAGCAACTGGAACTTCATATAATAGAAGATTAAAAACGGTAACTGAATATAGAAGGATATAGCCCAAGTTGCAATACATGGAACTACAGAACCCCATGCTGTGCTCCCAGGGACAGAGGGTGACTCAGACAACCAAAAAGTTCCACCTTCAATCAGCTCTACCTTCAATTAATATGAAAAGAATGTCAAGAGATTGTGTACTAAATTTTTTTTTCATAAAACTCAACAAACTACTAAGATACCTTCTCCTTGTCATAGAAGATTGTGCAATGTTCGTCTGAAGTGTCCTGAGGCCCTTTTCTTGATACCCCAAACTGATCATAACCTATAGAATGTCAAAAACCAAACCATCCATGTTTAGTATGAAAGAATAAGGATGCTCACACAACATAGAAAGATTAGATACTCATATTCCGTTCTGCCAAATTCAAACCACAAAAAAATGATGTTTGAAACAAAACTATTCACAAATATTTTATCATTTCATCATCAAACTAATAAGAAAATAAGTATAAGAATTTCAATAACATCATTCACACATGTTATCTTGTTGGTAGGGGGTTAACACAGTTGAAAAGGGAAAAAGCCACAACTGGCATACAGTACAAGGTGAAGAGTGCCCCACTGCCAAAACCGCAAACCTTCATAATGAAGCACAAGAAGAAGAAATTATGACTCAGGTGGCCTGATGACCCAACATTGATATTTAACTGTGGGAAATTATTGGCTAAACAATCTAAAAACACCAAGCTGAGAAAGAATAGTTGATTTTTCTATTTTGAATGCAAAAAAAAAAAATGAAATTTGTAGAGTTCATGTATTTTCCAGTCAACTTTTGGATGTTGCACTACTTCTATGTCATTTACTTTCAAGCACAAAGATGGTTAGATTCCTCAGGTTCCTTTCAATCTGTCATGCTCATGGGAGTGTCTACTCTTAAACATATTTCCCTCTCTCATTCCAATTTTCTGTAGTTAGATGCCATACTTCTTGTTATTGAACACTGACATAGGCCTTTAGCCCTAGAAAAAGGAAGGGAAAAGAAAAGACAATATTACAGCATTTACCTTAGTCAGTCTAGTGGCACTCTGCGCTCCCTATTTTACCCACCAAAATACATCTGATATTTCATTCCTTTTACATGAATTGTTAATTGTGGTTTTTTCTCTTTGCTGTCTTATTTTAAACATTTTTGAAAGAGCATTTACTTAAAAGATTATCTAAATGATCAATAACCCCAAATGTTTCATTTTGGAAACACATACTGAACATGCAACTGAATCCAACCGTCTAGGCTTGGTAACTTCTAAAATATCAGACACGTACTTGTTTCTGTTAATCTCGAACCAGAATGAAAAAGTTTGAACTTAACCCAGCTCTAATTCCATATATTTACACCCCCAACAACAGCAACAACAACAATATGCGATGCAAAAATCTAAAACTCTCAAGCTCGCTATCTCATGTTGTTTCAATATACATGAAAATTCGGCACTAATGCCTGATACTAGCACTTCCAGACCTAAATAATGCAAATTAAATTATTTAAATCATTCTATGCCAAGGCACCAAGCATTAAAGTGAATATCTAACAGTACATCCATTCTCATAATCCACATCTATCAAGTACTAAAGTTATGACAATATTTTAATCCTTCCTAGTTAGGTATGACTCAGACTGCTCAACATCAGGTGAAGAGTTTGAAGGTTCAAGGATGATCAATGGAGTTTGGACAATATTACCTGGCAAGCCCTGCTGAAGATAATCCAGTTGAGATTTTACACCTGAATGCAAATACCAAAATAAAGAAATGAACAATAATAAAAAAAACAACAGAAACTAATGAAAATTGAATTAATAGACACAGATCAAGCACATCAAGCAAAGCAATGCAAGATCCCAAATTACTTAAAGCAGCTTGGAGCAATCTTCAAAACATAAACCCTTCTTCTTCGATAATGGTTATTTTATATTCAAGAAAATTTCTATTCACCAACAAGCATTTTTAGCAGCAAAACTCTAAGCACCTCCCTCAATGAACAAAAACCAACCTCCAAAACTCAAATCGGGAAATACATAGATCACCCAGAACAAGAAAACCACAGCCACAGCAAAGATCCAATGCATAGATAAAAAAAATTAAAAAAACACAGAAAACTGAATGAGTGGCATACCTTGCTGAGTACAAAGAATGATAGGGGAGTAACTAGTGATGACACTTATGCACAAATCCCTTCTCTTCTCCCACGAATCTGGGCTGTCTTCTGATTGATCTTCATGCAGATTAAACGTCATTACAGTCAAAGACAGACTCATTTTTGAATTCAACAAACAAGAAAGAATATGTATTCTTCCTCTGTTTCAATCTACCTTCTACCTTAAAAAACTACATGATCATTGATCAAAAAACAAAACTCAGAGTCTAGAAAGAAGCTAAAAAAGGTTGGGTATATTCCATGCTTGTGAGTTTAGTGTATTGGTTAGAATGTGGATTTTAGTAGTACAAAGAAAAAGATTTGTTGGTTGAAAGGTTTGAGAGAGAGAGAAAAAAAGCCGAGAGAAACTCAATTATGTCTGAACGAGGACCGCAATACTTTTCAAGTATTACTGCGGCTAGATGTTAGTACAAAGGCAAAAAAACAATTAATACTTTGGGTAGCAACTATTTACGGGGTTTGCTAAACTACGTGCGAGGTCAAATAAGGCACTTGCCGAGAAGAATTGATGGATGGGGTGGAACTTTTGTTTTTGGATTTTCCAAGTTTTGGTGTCATTTCAGGTTTTGCGGTCCAATCCAATGGCACCTAAACATTGAGTAAGGATGCAAGCTCTGGGTTAACAGTTACCAACATGCTATGAGATGGGAGAAGAAGTAGCACCCAAAACATGGTAAAATTGAGATGGGGTTAAAATGATTAACTGTCAAGTCAGCAGAGGAATCAATTGTTCTGATTATGCAATCCTTATTCCTTGCAGAGGAGGGGGCAAAGTTTTGAAGCTTACAGTACTTTCTGATGTGTGAACATCAGAGCAACTCTTGACCTCGAATTTCCACTTTTTTAGGCTTATGTTTATCCAAGTTCTTCATTTGACCAAATACTATGAACACCCAAGTTTGAACACAATCACCATAAAGCATTGACAAGGAACAGAAGTTTATTGTACAGATGAAGCTAGATTTTAAGGTTCTTTTTTTCAATTAAAACAGCATGGAGTTCTAACTTTACTGTAACAACCTCAAAAATAAAAAAGAAAAACTATCCCACTCCCCGTGCTTCCCCTTCATCACAACATGTTTTATTCATGAAACAGAACCAAACAACCAGAGACAGGTTTTTCTCCTTTTCCCTCCTCCATCCTCACAGTTGGCCACAACAGAATGCTACAAGCTTCATTTAAGAAGAGTTTTTCAGAACCCATTCCACCAAAGTTGAAATGCCAAATCCTGTTGCCACACGCTTCTTATCATTCCAGACAGGGCCAGCCAAGTCGATGTGCATCCACTGTACTTTCTCATCAACAAACTGCAAGAGCAGAGTTCAAAAGCAAATTCCGCAAAACAGGCTTCTATCAGACTATCAACGAGATTGGAATACCTATGTGTGAGTGTAATATATAGACAGCAAAATGTCCCAAACGAAACATACCTGTTTCAAGAACAAAGCAGCAGTGATAGCGCCACCTTGACGACCACCAGTGTTTACCATATCAGCCACTCCTGATTTCATTGACTCCCAATAGCTTTCCTCTAGTGGCATCCTCCAAAATTTCTCACCACTGACCTCTGAAGCTTCAAATACCTCCTTTGCCAGATTATCGCTGGGTGTGAAGACACCTAAACAAAAAAGGTTCCCAATGAACTGACAGTAGTGAGATGGTCCATACATGCCCTCTTGCTTTTGATTTAGTAACAACCAATGAAACGAAAAATGCAACAGCCTTCTTAACTGACTATGAATCAGGTTGACGAAAAGGACTTTTCATTGGAAGAAGCAAACTGTTGGTAATTACTATTAAAGTTTTAATTTTGAATGTTTAAAAGGTAAATGAAGATTTCATTGTCATGAACCCCACAAAATTTGTATATGTTCGTGTGTAAACATTCAGATATCCTCTTGTTTCTCCAAAAAAACTTTTTTGAAAAGCGTAGTTTCTCCAAATTTAATTGTCATCTAGAAAAAGATGATAATAATTATCAAAAACAACAAAAATTTAAATTCCCAAAACAAAAGATAAGGTCAGGACACTATTTTCCAGGAATAGTAGAATTCATATGTCATGCATGCACCTGCAATTGACGGTCCAAGAGCAACTACACAAGCCCCAGTTAGTGTTGCCAGGTCAACTATCTGCAACAAGGTTAACACATCTTGAAATGCAATTCTAACTATCTATATTAACAACTGTCATTACCAATTCATAATATGCAGTATTCGGCTTTACCTTCTCAACACCTTGGTTGCAAGCATATACCAAAGCATCTGCAAGCGTAAGCCTGCCTTCTGCGTCAGTGTTATTAACCTGCAATCAGCACAGTGAGTAACAAATCATTTAATAAAGGCAATGAAGAAAGTCAAAATCCATCCAGTTCTCCATAAATGTCTCATGACCATATAATTCACCCCTACACCTCAATTTTCCCCTTTTTCTAAAAATCAAAGAAATCATACCTCAATTGTCTTTCCATTTGAAGCTGTGATGATATCTCCAGGTCTCATACCTGTTCCACTTATCATGTTTTCACAAGATGCAACAATAAAATGAACCTGCATAAAGCGATAATTTACTTAGTGACAGGTGGCAAAAATTGAAAAAGCAAATGAAAATAAAAGAGCATATAAAACACAAAAAAAAAAAAGAGGATACTCATCCTCTCTCCAGCCCTTCAAAATAATTTTGAAAAGGATACGCAGAGAGGTGGAGGGGAACAATAGAAAAATGAGAGCAACCAAATGGCTTGCCTCTACTCCAGGAGGTTTGATTTGTCCAAGGGCTTTTGCTGCGCCAAGAACTGCTGCAGAACCTCCCATGTCAGTTTTCATGAGCTCAATCGAACAACCAACTCCAGTCTTGATATTGTAGCCACCACTAAGAACATTTAAGACAAGTATTCAAAAACCTATACATACACCAGCAATAGAAAAATAAATAATAAAAAAGGGCATACATTCCAACCACTCATCTCAAATAGATCCCAATAGCATTAGGAAGAAATTTGGTTAAACAATCCATGTAATAGACTGCACATAGCAAGAAGCAGGAAATCCTGTGTTTATTGGTACGAACTTGAGATGTGCACATAAACACTGACTTAGTGAAGAACCCTTCTCTTCATATATGGCATTGCACCATATACTTCAAAAGAAATGCAGGCATCTCATCCCTCTCTTTTTTTTATTTCCTACCACAATCGAATCAGAAAAATATCTTCCTGCTAGAATTATATCTATCCAAGTGTATGTATACTTACCTGTCAAAAGTCAATCCTTTTCCAACTAATGCTAACTTGGCTTTAATAGGTCCACTTGGGGGTTTGTAGCACAAATGGATAAAATGAGGGGGATTTGCAGATGCCGCAGCAACTCCCAGATAAGATCCCATCTTCAACTCCTTGCACTGCTCTGCACTCAAGATGGTTGCAGATATAACATCACTGTACGACGAAGCAATCTTTGAAGCCTCTGCTGCTAGTGCAGCTGCAGCATAAAAAGACACATTAGATCAAAATTAAGAATCATCTCATCTTTCATAAACAAAAGCAATCATAGTCACTGACAAGTTAAGAATTTGGCCTTCTAATTATGCCTTCAGATATAAAATCAAATAGTAAACATCCTTACATTAACTACAGGAAGAAATGATTATAGATAAAAGGCAAGAATATTTGTCCTACGAACCAGGGGTAAGTACATTGGCTGGTGAATTCACAAGCTCTCTTCCAAAAATTATAGCAGATGAAACATCTTCAGCATACTTGAGCTTCTTCTCCAAATCTGGTCCAGTTCCAAGACCTAGAATATCCACAGATTTAAGTTGTGGTTTCTTTGACTCTGACTTGTATCTATTATCTTCATATACTCCCAGCACCGTCCCTAGCAGAATGCAAACCATTCAACTAGATCACCTTCAATCTTTGGCATAAGCATATTGATCATGATACTAAGAAAGCATAAGAGCAATACCAGATGCTATTGCTGAAGCAGTGCTGAGCTTTGACTCATTTGAGAGGCCTTCTGAGGAGGCAAGGGCGACAGCCACACTACTAGCTTGAGCAGTCTTTGCAGCTGCAGCGACAGCCTCACCAAGACCACGAAAAGCAGCTGGAGATAAAACTGACTGTCCAAGCCCAATCAAGCCAACCCTTTTAGAGCCAAGGCCTGGAAGTCTAAGAACTGTCGACTGACCAGCTTTTCCTGTGAAATCCTCTTCCGAAGAGACCTCAGCTAAGAGACCGCCCAACAGGCCATCTAATTTTTTTAAAATTGAGTTTTGAAACTTGGAGTTTTCATCCTTGGTCATGTCTTTCTCAGTGACCCCAACTGCAAGTATGTCCCCTTTCCATTCTGCCACATCGATCTCTTTTGCAGCAAAAGAGATCTTTCCAGCATTATTCACAAAAAGATAACAGCCATTTTAGCATCATTTTCAGGTATTTCACCAAAAAAAACACACACAAACGAAACAACCTTTACATACTAATACCGGAAGTGAATCCAAGGATCTATCTAACATGATCTCATCATTTAAACATTAAAGACTGACAAATTTTAGCTAAACTTTACTCCATTAATTTCAGAATTGAGCCCATACTCGTCAATCCAACAACATGCACATCAAAATATCAACTTTTAAAGAAACCCGTTGAAGAATCAATCCACAATTAAAGATCAAGTCCTTAACAAAACATAAATCATCTCCAAACACTAAACAAAAAAAGTTCACTCTTTTTGAGACAGATAAATGCCCCCATTAGCAAAAGGTCAAAACTTTTCAATCCAAACCTTTTAATCTGAACCCAAAATGTCAATCAAAAACAATTTGGCTTAAACCCAACAGAGAAAAAAAAGAAAAAAAAAGGGAAAAGGGGGGGGTTTGTCTCACCCTGGGGTGTTCGATGTTGGCTGGCTGAGTAAGGCCAAGAGTGGCGCGAGCGATAGTGTGTGCCATGAACTTGGCTCTTCGAGAACACAAAGGAGCGACAGCAAAAGAAAATCTGAGCCCAGACGAAGACCGCAACTTAGTGAAAAACAAAGTAGTAGAAGGAGAAGAGTGAGAAACTGATGAAGCTAAAAGAGACGTAGCTAAGGACGCTACAACGGTGGCGACCATTTTTGAGTGCGGGATAGTCTATGTATTTATAATGAACCTGGCTAAAAACAGGTTCAGCGAAACTAAACAAAATGGGGCTCAAGCTGACGGGTGGATTCACATCATTGCCTCGGTCATCTCATCCATCCATTCTTGCCTTCGCTTTTCACTTTGGGTCCTCACAGCTTAGCTTTGCTGGCCTGTGGGTTAAGTCCTTCGCTTTGGACTTTTGCTGGCATAACATTATGTTCCATTATTCCTTATCTTAAGCTAAGAATTAAGGCAACATCATGCTAAAAGGAAAATATCTCATGTCCTTTGGATTTTTAAGCAAAAATAATAGTATAGTGGGGGATAATTCACCTTTATACACTATTTTATGTTAAATTCTATTCATAATTTAAGGTCATTATATTTAAGAAAAAAAATCCAAAAATCATACTATTAAAAAAAGAATCATGACGAAGCACGTGATCACTTGTTTATATTATTAAATACGTTGAATTTCTTATTTGCCTTGTCATCGCCATATCATGGTATCACCAAAAGAAGAATTAAATTATAAGTTAGTGAAGAGGACAATTGGTAGTATTAGGGAATAAGGAAAGGAGGGAATAATAAACTAACTTACCGTTCGGGAAAAAGCATATTCCGAAAATAATAAATTAATTATTTTGCAATACGCATGAGTTAAATAAAAGATAAAAGTTAATAAACAAATAACAAAAAATAGAAGTTATTTAATCATTTTTTATCGATAATTTGCAAATTAGTATATCCTTTCCATCTTACCCAATGAAAACTAGTCTTTAGCCTACTCTCACCGCCATGCATGCAAAAGATGGAATTCTACCACCCCTTTTTCTATGTGGAATGACCGAACAAGGATCCCAGCATTTCCATGGGAAATTAGGAAGGGCATGTTCCCTTTGTCCCCCTCACTCTCCCTCCCTATGAATGTCAAATACGGAATAATTCTCATGGTGGTATTGTTTGATGGAATTGATCCCAAAGTGAATAGCACTCTCATCATGAGAAATATGGGTTAGGGCTTAGTAGAGTTATACGTGGTCGTCCCTCACATGTTTATCTCTCAGCCAAGTGCCCACTTCCCTACTTCAAGTTCCTAGCTTTACTAAAGCTAAATTCACTCAAATTATTCTTGGCTGCTACTATTACTATATCTTATCCCACATAATCCAAATGCTCCTAGTCACCCTTTGCTATAGTTCATTTGGTTGCATCGTGCTGCAATTCTAAACAGTTCGAATCCATTGATCTCTAAATATCTTAATTTACTTTAACGGTATTTGATTTATTGATTTTTAAATATCTTATTTTATGTAAATTAAAAAATAAAAATAAAATATCGTTTACATTAATGATATTATCTATTTTAAATATGTAAACATTTTTATATACTACTTATTAGATATAGCTAAACATTATGGAGCAATAATAATTGTTTGAAATATGAGATGCTATGTGACATTATGCATACATGTTGTTCAAACAACAAAAGGGCAGACAAAGTTCAAATGCCCAATTTGTTCCAAGATCCTGTTAATTTGTACACCCAAGAACAGAATTAATGCTTAGCCTCAGCCCAATTTCAATGCCCATGGATCTGGAGAAATAATCCACCTTGCGAGCCCAAAAAGTTTAGGCCCAAGCAGTTCATCCCATCCCATGCATCAGGTGCTCACCGATAGAGCAGATTTTCCCAGAAAAACCCACAACTCTATTTTTCTTTTCCGCCAAGCTAAATCTAAAACCCTTTATAGAATCTCCCTTCGGAAGAAAAAAAAAAAGGGAAAATGGTAGGGGCGAATCTGAAATCGGAGACAATGAAGTTGATGGAGAAGAGAAGCGGGATGGAGGCTGAGATGAACGCTATCATTGAGCAGCTTTGTCAGCCTGGTGGTCCTGGTCTCTCTGGCAACCTCGTCGATTCCGAAGTATTTTTCTTTTATCCTCATAAATTTCCAATCTTTTTCATTTTCCTGATGTTTGGCTTTTCGTGTTCTTCAGGGATTTCCTCGAGCTGATATTGATATCCCAGTTGTTCGAGCTCAACGAAATCGTCTTGCTGGTATTGTCCCCCCCCCCCCCCCTTTTTTTTTTTGGTAATTATGATAGTATTAGTGCATTTGAGGAAGGTTAGTGAACGAAGTTATCGACTTTATTTCTTTTTTTGCCATTTCATTTGAGCAGAATTGAAAAATGATCACAAGGAAATTACAGAGAAGATAAGCGTAAATATTCAAGTTCTGCATTCATCAAGACTTACTTCCACCCCAAAAGATTCAGGTTAGTAGCTCAACTTCATGCTATGTTTGTTTAGATAAATGATGTTGTTGCTGTAATCTGTCAATTAATTGATGTTTTCTTCCTATAGGGGAGTATTAAAATTACCCTTTAGGAAACTGGTGCTAGAAAAACGAAGGGTAGCATCTTCCGCCTATATAAAATCACTGTTTTTATTATTTATTTGGCTGTTACTGGGTAGGTGTTGATGGGGGTTTGATGAATCAAAATGCATCAGTTGTCAGTGCCAGCGCGTCTGCATCCTTGGAAAACCTTGTTCTGAGAGATTCTCTGAGTGCCAATGATGTGGATATGATTTCTAGTGTACCCTTTGCAATGGTTGATGAAATAGCTGATGCATCCCCAGCAGCAGAGGATGGTTTACAGCTTGGGGATCAGATTGTGAAATTTGGTAATGTGAAAGCTGGTGACAATTTGCTACAACGGCTTGCTTCTGAAGCTCAGGTGAATCAGGGTCACCCAATACCTGTCATAATTATGAGACAAGGTGCATTGGTTAATCTCGTAGTGACTCCTAGAACTTGGCAAGGCAGGGGTCTGCTAGGGTATGTCATTTCTTCTTAATCTCCTCTTTAGTTACAGGTTTGAATTACAGATCACATAATTTTGTCAATACCTTCATTTGGGATTGTTGCTCTGGAAGCAACTTAAATTAGTGAAAAATGACTAATATTAGTTTGCAGAAAAAGGTTGAGGTCAGAAAATCATGATTGATCATGAACAGTAATACCTGAATACTATATATTTATGCAATCAGGTAGGAGTGACAAACACGGATTTATATATTATTGCTGTAGTAAACTTAATTGGTTTTGCTTTACATATGCATCAATTGGAAAGATAAATTCCTTGAGTGATGCTGCTTATTTGCTTTTGGACATTTACTAATTTGTGGCTGATGTTGGATTCTTGCAGATGTCATTTTCGTATGATGTAATTTTGGCTCATAAATGGAGCGGAATATGGCTATTTGTTGCTTGTATTCATCTGTTGCAAGACAATAGTCAGATAGGCATGTTGAGATTATTTCTTTTTCTCCTATTTATATATACCTTGGACACTTGGAGGATATACCAAATATTTTGTTTTTGAGTGATCCTGTGGTTTTAATGCACCCTTAAGATGTTCCTTTTACTTTCTTTATAGCTTTTGGATGGATCCTTTAAATGTTCTCTCTCTGTGCCATGGAGGTGAAATAGAGCCAGCGACTCCTGCCTGCTGTTGCTGTTATTGTGTCATTTAGCTTATATACGACTTGAAGCCTATGCCTACAGAAAGATGAATAAAGTCAATTTCTGGTAGGTGTTACATGGTCTTGGATTTTAGGAGAAACCACTACCAAACCAAATCTAATGGCTGATTTTTTCAATCAAATGATTAATCAAGTTGTTGTTCATGAGAAACTATTCTGCTGGGTAGGAAGCCCCCTTTGAATTTAATTGAATGTCAGCTAGTGAGATTATTTGAAGGCACATGGCAAACATAGCACATCACAGATAGTTTGTGAACTTGAGATTATCATTCTCTCTTCAAAGCTATGAATGTCTTTGCCTGGAGATCCGATGCTTACCCATGGGATATAAGAGAGATTATACCCGAATGAAGGGTGGCAGGATCTAGGAAAGAAAATGGTATAAGCCCACTATCTGTAAACCTTGGCATGTAAATTGTGTAGGCTGGTCTTGCTAGCCGACATAAAATCCAAAGATTGGAGGGTTAAGTTGGGATTGGTTTGCATAGTGTCACGGTTTCAGAGTGAGTTGTAAATACTACATCGACAGTATATTAGAGTGAGATTAGATATTTAAATGTTCACACCGTTTTCAACTTGTGAATCGTACTATAAAACGTAATAGTTTAAAATAGATATTTGTCATGTATTATGACACACAACATATTTAAAAATTTACGACTCTGCTTGGATTGATTTTGATAAATTTTTTAAGTTGAAAAAGAAACCAGAATACATCATCATAGTCAAAATGAAACCAACTCGAGGATGATGAATGGTTGAATCAATTTAGGGAGGAGAGTGGTGAAAGTAGGTATGAATTTATGCAGTTAGCACGCTTCCACTCCAATCAATCAAACTTTGCAAGGACTGTTTCTTAGGGTTTTTGGACTAATTCGAATGTGTGTTAACAAAGAAAGTTAACACCTCCATCACCAAGTTACCAAAGTCCCCTAAAGATTTGATACTTTGCCCCCTCCATTATGAGAAAAGACCAACTGCTGCGGAATTCCACCTCACTTTGCGCAAGGTGGGAGAGGCCCTTTTTCATTCCAAAGAATGAAAATCTTTCTCTTTTTCACCCCACTCGATTAAACCAAAGAAAGGGTATGCCTTTGCTTTTGCATTTTTTCCAAGTTCGTAATCTTTTCTTTCACCTCCTTTAAACTTTCCTCCTTCACTTTCTTCTGTTGTCCTATTTATAGTATACTTGTCAGTCCAATGGCAGAAACCAGAGTCCCACTCCCACACGAGGTCAAATGCCTACCCCATGTAAAAATTATTTACTCTTTCTTTTAGCTCTATTGGAAATCAAGTGCATGGAGATCTCTAAGCAAAGTGTTTGGTAAGAAACTTGATTCTTTTCCCCCCCTGGTTTCTCGGTTGATGACTCCCACTTTCGTAGCTACCTAAAGAAACGTCCATTTCCAGTTGACAAATCTCAAAAAGTATAGCCCTTTCAGACAAAAGAGTAGAAGAAAATCTAACCAGGGAAAAGCCGAATTGGGGTAAGATAATAGTACACTTTTTTGACACATGAGATTGGTTTGGTTTTCATTTGTATTAGTATGTGGTAAATTCTGTGATATACCAGTGCAAGTCTGCGAATTACGAATGTAGCTATACACAGTTCAATGATAACATCTGATTCATTGATAATTAATATATGGACAGTATATATTAAATGTAAACCATTTAATAATAGGCTCAACCCATAAAGGTAAGAAGCAAGTATTAACCAACGTAAAAAGTTGGAATCGATAAGACAAGAGAGAAGATAACTCACCTAATTCCAATTGCTTTTCTTAAATGAAAATGTCGTCATTTGGGCAAATTGGACTGGTCAAAAAGGAGTCCTCTGTCTAGTGTTGGTTACTGGAAATGGATTTAGGCATGGGTTAATATATATATATTATATATATTATCGTGGAAATGGTGGTGCAGATAGGACAACTGGTAACAGCAAAGAGTTTTCTTCTTTCAAGAGGCAAGAGCAGGCAACAAGGGTTTGAGCATTGTTTCTTGTTTCTTGATTGATTATGTTTGCTGGAAACCCCACGTTTTTGTTGATCCTGCTTGCTTCTTAAGCAGGGATGGAAGGGGGAAGAGACAGATGAAGCCGTGTATGAAGGAAGAAGTTGTCTGCTTCCTTTCAGCCCAGACTCAAAAGAAGAACTCTAATTGCTTATTGCTGGAGTTCTCCTCCCCTGCCCCTGCCTGCCTGGGCCAGTGGCCTGCTTGGAATAGGTACACCAAATTAATTGCCATTGTCTTTCTTGGCAAATACATCTGCCCAACAGGACAAAAAACCAATGGGTTTGCTTTGGTCTTTTGACAGCATGGAAAACTCTCAACTGGGAAGGTAAAATGTAATCCATGAATATATTTTTTATTTACTACTACTACCTAAGCAGATTCATGATCTTCAAACCATGCAGACAAATATCAAAAATCAATTTCAATTACAGTCTATTCATACTGTGATATCCACGTCTTACTATAATTCAAGATGAACAGTAAATTTTTTATTCGAATATAAAATACATGAATTTTATATAATCGAGTTAAATACTCATAAATACTCGATTAAACAATCCCATCACATTTTGCATTGCAAGTTTTTTCTCTTTTTCCTCCTTTCTTCATCTTGGTACCAGAACAAGTAAAATTCATTGCCATGGCCAAGGATAACCTGGCAATGCTTAATGTTACCCTTTCTCCATAAACCAGCATCCCTATCCAATGATTTATGTGGCACACAAAACCTTCATTAAGCTATATATATATATGTATACAGTTGTAAACTTCTTTGAGAAAAATAAATGGACTCACTCCATTATTTAACTTAACTAAACCTTCACAAAAAGTCAAATCTTGCTAATATAATTACAAAATCTTCTTGTTCCTTGTCTCTAATCCGTAATCTAAAGTAATATTATATACTCGTCTCAATTTTTTTATTTATTTTTTTAAAAATGTCTAGAAACGAAATCTTTTATTTTCATATTATAAATTTATTTTTTGTGATTTTTTATATTAGAAAGTATTCAATATCGATATTTCAAAAAATATCAAATTTTAATATAAAATATGTTAAATTTATCATTTTTGTTTTAATTCCGTAAAAATCAAAGAAAAACAAACATTTAGGGATTGTAATTAGAGAATTATGAACCCTAAAAAGCAAATTCATTTTCAGAGAATGAAAAGAGAAAGAGGCCCAAAAGTAACCGAGCATAGCAGGTAATAAACCGGTCATCTCTCAAATGAATTAAAGAAAAAGGCCGATCTTTACTTTTCTCTCTCTTCCACTCATTGGTTCTTTACTTCTCTCTCTAAATTATAGATATAGTTATGTTAGAGAGAGAAGTTCAGTTCTCATAGATCGAACCCAATTTTTTTTTTTTTTTGCTCTTTGATTCTCCGATAGAATTTTCTTGGTCACTTTCCCGGATTTTCTCGAGAAAAAGAAAGGGGAAGGAACTATGGAATTGCCAGCAAATGTGTCAGCTTTTTTCTTAAGAGAGTGACTGAAAACGACACAGTTTCAAAAAAAAAAATCCAAAAACTTTTTCTTTTTTGAGGTAACAGAAACTCTTTCTCTTTCTCTCTCTCTCTCGTTTTCCACAATGCAGAATGGAATCTCTGTATTTCGAGGCTTAATTTGAATGCTTTAAATGAATATACAACGTGATCCCATTTCTTTTTTTTGTGTTTTGTTTTTTGAACTTCAAAGTTTGAACCTGTAGCTTCCGCTTCTTAAAAAGTGATTTCATTTTTGTTTAACTTTGTTTTGGGTATTCGTTTTTAGGGTTGTTGAGCTGATTTTTGAAGACTTTGAGGATAAAAGAGATGAGGATTTTGAGGGTATTTCTGAGGTGGGTTTCGGATGGAAATGAGAGATAGCTATCTGGGTTTTTGAGGATTTGAGTGAAGCTTAGAGTGGTAGAATTTTAAATTGAAGAAGTTTTGTGGGGAGATCTGTTTTGGGAGCTTTCAAGGGGATGGTTGATGAATGTGTGTACTGTAAGTTCAAAATATCTATACAGTTGTTGCTGTTAAAGTGTTTTTGAAGTGGTATTTATGAAGAACATGATGAATTTACTTGATTTTTATTAGTGGGTTTTGATAATTTTGAGGGTTGGATAGGCAATGTTGAGGATTTGAGTGAACTGAAGAGCTGGTAAAGTGAAAACTTGGGACTGCTTTGAGGTTCAAAAGGATAAAGCTGAGATCTCTTGATAATTAGAGTTGATTTGAGAGATTTTATAATCAATGTCCGGTGCTCCAAGAATGAGGTCGATGAATGTGGCAGATTCTGAGGCAAGGCCCGTACTGGGACCTGCAGGGAACAAGGCGGGTTCGTTGAGTGCAAGAAAACCAGCTTCAAAGCCTTTGAGAAAGGTTGAAAAGTCTCCGGTTGAGGTCACTGTAGCAGAGGAGAAAAAAGCCCTTCCATCATCTACTGTCAATTCACTTTCTCCAAAAACGCATTCTGTTAGTGTTCCATCAGTGCTACGCCGCCACGAGCAGTTATTACATTCTAATTTATCACTAAATGCTTCTTGTTCATCCGATGCTTCCACGGATTCATTTCACAGTCGAGCATCTACTGGTAGGTTAATTCGGTCAAATAGTGTAGGAAATAGGAGGAAGCCATACGCATCAAAGCCGAGAAGCGTTGTTTCTGACGGTGGTTTGGATTCACCACCTGATGGTTCACATCAGAAGAAGAGATGTGCCTGGGTGACACCAAATACAGGTGCGTTGTCCTGTCCTCTAATTTCTCAGTGTTTGGTCATGATTGAGTATTTGTTATGTGAAGTTTTGTGTTAACATTTTCTTCATAAGACTGCTTTAAGTTTTAGTATTAGCTGCAGAACCTTGCTCCAGCTAGTTTACAATCTATTTCAAATCCTCCACCCCAAACCCTGCATATAACTTCTAAATGTCATAATGAAAAGAATTATTTGGGGTGGCCATGGCCATAGGCTTTAGGAATAGGATATCATTTTTGTGATTCTGCACTAAGAACAAAGAAATTCCTTTTATAATTTATGCCTTTCAAGTTCTCCAATCCCGAATCTGCAGTATGAGGTTAGCTGGATGAATATAGTCATAGTGCGCTAGGGAGGTTCAGCATCTACCCAAATGAACCAACTAGGGTGACATTCTCAATTTTTTAAGTTATGCTAGACTAAAATGGTTCTTTTTTCTTATTATTATTGCCAAACTTTACGGTATTTGTGGAAACCAGATTTTCTGAGTCATATATACATTATTCTCCAAAGATTTATTGGTTTAGTACAACCAAAACATAATTATGCGCCAGATTTGTCATGTGAACTGAGGCAGTGAGACAAGTCATCAGGGTGAGTTTGCTTTATCTTGTATATGTTCCCAAAGTGAAATGGTTTTGGTCTGGTTCATTCAAGTGCAACTCCATATTATGCTGACCGCTGATTGAAACCATTTTGTCAGCCCAAGACCTGAGTAGACCTAGTGGAGCTACTCTGAGTAAGAAGTTTGTTAAATTAGTTGGCCCACACAATTTCCTAATTCATGAAAAAGAAATTACTTTAGCATGCTTCTAGTGCTAATGAATAAAGGTTGTAACTCAGTACTGTTATAGACTTTTATGATTTAAATCAAGCAGTAGGTTAAATTGTCACTTCATCCACAATCCGTTTACTTGATATTTCTAAGTTTTGCATAGTTATCACCAAATACATTATATGGCAGTAATAGCGTGAATGCAAGTTACTTACACGTTCAGAAGTTCAGGCATTATACTCAAAGTGAAAGAATGTCTATCAGACTATTTCAATCTATTAGGGGTTACATCTTCAAGTCATCCCTAACTTTTGCAGGGAATTTTATTCCATTTAATAAAGGAAGGAATTTCACTGTGGTTGCCTTGATGCTGTGAAGGCATTTCATGTTTTCTACTGACTTGTTTTTGTTTGTTGGGATCAGATCCAAGTTATGTTGCTTTCCATGATGAAGAGTGGGGAGTTCCTGTACATGACGACAGGTGCGTGATCTCAATATTGCCTTCATCTGGTTACTGATTAAAAGGGCTGCCTCTCTGATAGAAAGAATTTCATCTGATGAGTAGTTTGCTTGATATTATTGTCTGCATGCAGGAAATTGTTTGAGCTGCTTGTGCTTTCGGGTGCATTGTCTGAACTTACATGGCCTGCTATACTAAGCAAAAGGCACATAGTTAGGTATTTTTCCCACAGAAGTTCTGTCTTACTTCCACAGAATAAGCAGACTCATTTCTGAAGTATATTTATTATACTTTCTTTACAATTATCTTTTATGCAGGGAAGTTTTTGTGGATTTTGATCCTGTTGCTGTATCAAAATTGAATGAGAAGAAGTTAGTAGCACCTGGTAGCATCGCAAGTTCATTGTTATCAGAACTAAAGCTGCGAGCTATCATCGAGAATGCGCGCCAAATATCTAAGGTAGATTCTCATTCTTCTTTCACCTTTTTTTTTTAACCTTGGTTGGCATGAGAAGGCTCGTTCATGTGCTCCCTAAATCACTTGTAAGCGGCATACACTAATAACAGTCTGTATACTAGATGGAATATAACAAAGTCTGCTCTACTGAAGTTGTTTATGTGGTGGAAGATATAGTTTGATATTGTCGTGCAAGATAATAGCAGGCTTCTGGCCATCTTCTGTACTACTGAGCTTATTTTACACGTATCTCCTGACGCAGAATTCATTGAACTGATTGCTACACCCAACTTTAGGGACCACTTACATTGTTCTCTCTAGTTTTTGCAAGTAATTAGACAAATATAAAAGGTGCTTAGTAATCACTTATTTGAGCAGGTTAGGTGAAAAGTAGCTAAATAGTGGTCCTAAACCCTCCAGGCATATGTTTGAATCATATGGGACAAACCACAAGACTACAATATACAATTTGATCCTATATATTTATTTTATTTTGTGAGTAAGGAAACTTAATTATTCCTATCCGGTAGATGCCAGCTTGCTTAGTTGGTAAATCGCAACTCATTCATATGATTTAATTACTTTCCATCATCAACCACTAGTCCTTGCTATAGAAGTAAGTACCATGATTGCACTCTCCATAGTGGCTATGATTACCATTGCAACTAACTTTTTGCAGGTTTTGATGATGCCAGGTTATAGATGAATTCGGGTCATTCGATGAGTATATTTGGAGTTTTGTGAATCACAAGCCTATAGTTAGCAGATTCAGATATCCTCGCCAGGTTCCGGTTAAAACTCCAAAAGCAGATGTCATAAGCAAAGATCTGGTAAGAAGGGGCTTTCGAAGTGTGGGGCCCACGGTCATCTACTCGTTCATGCAAGTGGCGGGAATAACCAACGACCATCTCACGAGTTGTTTCAGATTCCAGGAATGCATAACAGCAGCAGAAGGAAAAGAGGAAAATGGTATCAAAGATATGCCTGAAGAGAAAAAGACCGATAACGTGATGGAATCAAAGTTATCCATAGCTATCGACGAATTGAGCTTCTCATCAGAATGATGTTGGCTTGGTGGCAGATGGCACTCCAGGTTCGATCATCAGTTTTACCACATTGACTTGTAATGAAGGTGGTTTTTGTGTATAAAATTTCCATGAATACCTATGCATCATGAATTTTTCTAGATTGTAGATTTCTAAAAAGTAAAATTAAAAATTAACTGGTGAAGGTGCTGTTGATGGGGCCTTTCTGTCATGGAAGTCTTAAAAGTTATGATGTACAATTTTTTTTGTATAGTCGAAAAGGTTGGTAATCAGAAATCATCTTTTTATATACTAGACACCGGCATCAGGAGCAGCGGGCTGCAGGAAACCAGATTTTGCCACCGGATCTGTCGCCATCAGATTCTTGACCACACGGTTAATAGGTGGGGGAGGGGACTGGTTTGAGGGTGGATGCTAAACCCTGTAAGTTGCTGGACAGCTAAAACTTACACTGACAAGTCCATTTGTTTGCTTTTAATGGATGGCAATAAAGGGGTTGGGGGCAAAATGTTTGTGTGTCCTCAAGGACGGGGAGGACTCCACCTTACAAGACATGGTGCTTGTGCTGTTGGCCCCAATATTTACCAATGATGTAGGGTACCTCTGTTTCCTCCTTTTATTGAGATAATAATGGCTTTGATGGATGCTTTGTCTGACAAAAAACAAAAAGCCTTGGACAACTTCCATGCTTTGTCTTTCTAAGCTTTGCGTTAGATCTGGACAGTAACCAGCTGAATGCATTCTTGCAAATTTTAAGTCTCCCCTATTAATTTAACAGTCAAACTCTCCACCTGATGATATCTTCCGTCCAAGTCAACTGGCCAAAGCCAGCCAGCCAATGTTGGGCGCCGTGCCTTGTCTCCGATTCACAAAATAAGAAAATAACAGTTAAAAGTAACAATATTTCGTGCTGCCGACCGAGTAGTTCCCTACATCTTCTATAACCCATCATCAGGACAGGAGTTAACCAAAATTGAGATTCTGACAAAAATATCAGACCTTATGAATTCCTTCTGACTTGTGAATGGAAGTAGCAAATCCTTTGAAGCAAAATTGGATTTGGGAATTTTCATCTCGTCAAACAGAACAAATCAGGCAAAGCAAACTTTTTTGATTTTCGACAATAAAAAGGAATAAACTTGAAACTTTGAAGCAACTTTTCTTGGGGTAAATCAGATTCCTAGGGAGATTTTTTACATTGGCCAATAACCTTTAATAGGAATAGAATAGGGGGACAAATAAACATATCAATTCCTCATCTCATCAAAAAGAGACAAACTAAGATTAGGTCAATGCCACCACCTCCATAGAATAGAATCAGTGACCATAAAAAGGCCGACAGAAAGTTGTTCGGTGTATTATTTATAACTAAAATCAAATGTGCCCAAACAATCCTACTTTGAATGTATATAGCCCACAGCACTAGTTTTATAGGAAAGGTTAAGGCTCTAGAAACCTTGAATCAACTGCATCTGACTTGCTAGCCACTAATAATCACTTAAATGCAGCCAAAAGAAGAAAGAAGAAGAGCAGTTGATTTATAGCATAAAAAATGGCCAACAGCATCCAGCGTGATAGTCTATGATCAACCATAGAAAAATTGCCTTGTGAACTGGGTGTTACCTAAATGCTGTTGCCCAACAAACATGCATAGCTGCGCTGTTAAATTCCGACTCATGTCACAAGAAAATATAAAAGAGATATTGGAACATGGTTCCAACGAAGATCATGAGAAAAGGGTTGCCAACCAAATCTATATTGTTCCACTACTATTACCTTGTTCCAAACAGATTGAGAGGGTATGCAACAGAAAAATATACAGCCTCACTGGAAACTAGAGCAATAACGAGGAAACAACTACAAATAAGACAAGGAAAAATCAAACCTGACCAATCAATACTTTATATGGAGACATGCCTGATGTTAACAACATAAAATGCCCATTAAGTTCAGCATGGCTTGATTTCAAATCCAATACTCAGAAGTGTTCGAGCTGATTCCATTGCCTTCTCACCTCCAAGGTCTAGGGCCTCACCAGTCAATTCACCTTCTGTACCCACTGACCACTGGGTTGATGTTACTTGGTTTTGCACTCCATCAGTTTTTTTAAATTGTAAGTTGTTCATAGAAGCAGGAGCAGCAGCAGCAACAAGAGGAGCACTTGGTGGGCCATGTCGCTTCTTTGGTACAGGCATGTCATGATCATGAACACCTTTATATGTTATAATGACAGCATTTGTATTATCTACAGCAGTCTCAATATGCTTACGAACAGGACACCCAGCAGAAGTACATCTGTAGTAGTTCCTAGAAATACATTCATTCAATCAAAAGATCAGAATAAAACCAACAGAAAGCATATGCCTTGAATTAAATGGGAACATAACAACTAAGTCAAAGAATGAACTTGTAAGCCACCAAATTGGTCATCCTGAGGGAGAAAAAGAAAGAAGCAAGAACATCTGCCTCAGAGAGTGTTTTTACATTGGTTCAGTAGAGATGTATAGATGAATATGTCTACATTGTAAAACAAATCGACCTATATGGCTTTGCAAAGCACAGTTAAACGGCTACAAGCACTGAGACCAAAAGCAATGACAAAGAATCAAAGATCACTGAAACATTTGCGTATTAATGCATTGGCATCAAACTCCATTGTACAGATGAATGATTTTTTCAATATTTCAATAAAACAAAGATAATGTAATAAACCTTGAGGGCATAAAAGAAGCAAACAACCATAACATAGAATTACAATGACAACAAGTAGACAAAGTAGCCACATGCTAAAGCAGTCATATACATTGAGTAATGGTTTAAAGGGATAAAATCATAAAACCTTTTAACAAAAAATACTGAGAAGTGAACAGCAACCTGGGATTTGGATTTCCTTTCACCATTTTCTGTCCATATTTCCGCCATCTGTATCCATCACCTGAGATCCCTACATCACCAGCTGCATGCACTACAAATTTAGGTTTTTTCCCAGATTTTAAAACAGAACCAGAACAAACTGCATTGCCTTTCTTCATCCTGATTATCAAAAACAATGAGAAACTATTAAAACCAGATTCCCAGACAGGTTTTTCCATTACACACACATGTACATATGTATGCATGTATGAAGGAAAAAAACAAAGGCAAAGAGAAATTCACAAAAACACTTGCCTTCTTTTTGGCTCTGGTTCACTCAAATGCTCTTCCTTCACTTGCACATCACCGTTCCCATCTGAGCCACTTGAACACTGTCGTTTTCTTTCGGGATTTACAGTTGTTTCCTGAACAGAATCTTTAGAAGATGTTGACAGATCAGAATCATTAGGTATTCTGATGGGCTGTTCTGTAACAATATTCCGAGAAATAGGCACAGCAGATGATACGACCTTACTTTCTCTTGTCAAGTTATGTTTCCGTGGTGGTTCATGACTATGCATGCCTTTATTAACAATCTCTATTACATGGCCTGTGTGATCAGAGCATTCTATCTTTTTGGCCCGACAATCAGAGAATGTGCATTTGTAATAGCTTCGAGAACCTTTAGGACTCTTCACTTGCTTCTGACCATATTTCCGCCAATTGTAACCATCAGACACTGGTGTCTTCACAATGGGAACAACAGATACTGTTTTAAGATTAGAAGATGTTTGCCAGTTTGCTTCTGGCACAGATGCACCATTAACCTTCTGATCTGAAAGGCATTCTTCTGGTAGAGTTGGAGTGGGAGCAGATAATACACCTTGTGCAACAGAAGTTGGTGACGATTGTGGCAAAGAAGTTGGAGAAACAGATAACCAGGGCTGATTTTGTGTCTGAGCTTCAGCACCCTGGACCACCAAACTAGGCAAAACTTCTTGCTGGGCTACCTTAACTTGCTCCTAAGAAAATTAAACAAGGAAGAACTCCATAGAAAGAACAGTACAATCACAGAGAAATTTAACCATACATATGTCCTTTTCTCATTTCTGTTAATTTATTACTTCATTTTCTTTAGGAGAAACTGAATTGGTAAGGCATGCAGGCCCAGAAAAATCGATGGCCACATATAGGACGATTATTTTCTTTGTAATTGTTTCGATGAACTCATTCAATGCTCTAACTAGAAGGAAAACATATATCATCATTAAAATAGTAAAAGTCAACAACGCTTCAAGCTATAACTGGCAGAGCTTTTAATAGGATGACTAAAATGTTTGCAGGTATGGTTTCAGCATCCTTTAGCTGATGTATTTGCCATTGAAGTTGATATAGGATTTTTTATCATAGCCTACACTTTTATATGAAAAATAAATTAGAGCCTTGAGGTCATGCACAATAACCCATAAATTTGCAAGACTTTTTCATTAATATTGTCACTAAGAGATTAGGTCTCAATTGGCTTCTAAAGAAGGGAGTTTCTAATAACAAAAGAGCATACTGAATTTGAGGTGTTTGTGTGTGTGGATGTACACACACATACAGGGTGGGAATTTTAACTTGTGAATTCTGAGGACCTTAATTTGTTCGTTAACCACAAGAGCAAGGGCCTCATTGGCCACTTATGCAACACTAAAGGCCTGTTTGCATATATGGCTCCAGTGCAGTAGGGAGGGGCTCCCACCGCATTGCCCCGCACATCGAAATGGGCTCTAAGATAATCAATAACATATGATAAGAAATTTACTCCTTAATTAAGAGTCATTTCATGAACCTCCCACATCCTTAAAAGGAAAAACACTACCGCACATGATGGCAAGGGTAAAGTGGGAGAAGAGAAGCATTCTATATGTCACTCGGCATATTTAGATAAGGTGCAAAGTATTCAATAACATAATTTCAGGGCACGATAGCATGAAAAGAAAAACTTTTAAGGCAACAAAGTCATCAATCCATACACTATAAATGAAATCTAATTTCACTTCCCTTGTAAAGAACAGAAACGCCCTACAAACACTGTTCCAAATTGCTTTCATATTCAATACCTATTATGAACCAAACTAAGCGTAGAGTAACACAAACAAAAAGAGTGGAGTTCAAGCAAACAGATCAAAATAAGAACAATAAAACACCATAATCGCAAATTTTCGAAAATTAAAAAAAAATGATAGTAATAATATGATTATAGTAACTAAAAAACTAGAGTCCTGACCTTAAATTCAGCTCTTTCCTTCGATTCCGAAGAAGAATTCACCTGCAAACCTGAGAGATCACCGCATACTCATTTCAAAACAATTCCACCATGAAAAAACACTCTTTCTTTTAAATAAACCAAAATTCTTCCATAAAACACTCACAAAAATAAAAAAAGCTTACCTTCCCAACGATCATCATTCGTTAGGGTTTGCGAGTCTCTCAACTCGGCATCACTGGACGGCGCCGCTCCAGCACCCTGTGACTCACTCGCTCGACTCATTCCTTCTTCTTCTTCCTCTTCCTCCTCCAACTCATCGTCCTCCTCCTCCTCCTCCTCCGCCTCCTCCTCTTCACCTTCTAAATCGTCTTTTTGCTGGTCCTCCTGTCGTTTCGTCTGCTGCGCTTGGCTCTCTGTCTCAGCCATGACCGATTTCTCCTCAGAGAACGAAAGAGAGCAAAGTAAGCAAAGAGTTCTCCTGCTTCCCCTTTTTTTGTTTAAGTCCGATACTAGAATTTTTTTTTTCAGGCCAAGAAAAACAGTACGTGTCGTTTTATTAATAATTATAAGGCGAAACGGTATCGGAATAGATTAGGCATAGGAGAGAGAGAGAGAGAGAGAAAGAGAGAAAGGGTTGCTTTAAAGGAAAGAGAGAGAGAGAGAGAGAGAGGGGNTAAGAAGAGAGAGAGAGAGAGAGAGAGAGGGTATATGTGTCTTTGACTTGAATTGACTCGTCCTTCTTTCCCAGGTGGTTTTTCTGTGTAACGAAAACGCCGTCGATTTCTCCGTTACTCTCGCTGCGCGGATCACCGTCGATCTTGTTGACTTGACACTTTCTTTTCATGCACGCCGTTTTGCTGGGTTCTTTTTTTTCTTTTTTGCTTGGACTGTTGACCCAGACATAAGTGGCCCATTCTTTTCTTTTTTAATTTTTTTTTCCAATTTTTTCTAATTTGGATTCTTATTCCCAACATAAAAATTTAATGTGTCATAAGATTGGGGCCTAGTAACGGTCTACGTGAAATTTCTGAATGACAAACAAAAAAAAATTATTACAAATTTAAAATTTTACATGCTTTTCTTTTGATATAATATTGAAAAAAACTTCTAAATTATTTAAAAATTTTAAATAAAATTATTATTATTCTTTTATTATATTCAATCAAAAGCATATATTTTTATTTTAACTTAAATAGATCTTTACGATAAAACAATTTATTAACTGTCATTGATAAAAAAATCATTTATCATTTTATATCACGTGATTTTGATATGACATGTTAATAAATCATAATAAATGATAATATAACATATTGTAACATGTATAATGGTATTTTAACTAATAACAGTTAATTAATTATTAATTATAAAATTTTATTTATTTTAAAATTAAAATATAAAAATTTAATTAAACGCAATAAAAAAATAAATCTTAACATTTAAAATACATCAAGGTAATAATAATTTTATACCCTTTTCATCTTTTTCTTTATTTTCACAGAAGAAATACAAAACTCTCTACGTTTTATAATGTAGAAAAAAAAAGAATCACAACAAATAATTTCAAGATATAAAAATTAAAAAATATTAAGCGTTTGGATGTCTTTTATTTCAAAGTACAATGTTGAAGGATCTGAAACCCTAAAATCTTGAGCAAAATATGGTGTCCCATTGATTTTGATTCAGGGTTTTGGCAGTTTGCTAACCTAATTGTAACTGTTTTTATTATTGATAGATTGTTACATTTTCATGCAGAAAATGTGCCATAAAAACTAGTACAAAATGCATGTCAAGAAAGGATGTCTCATTCCTCCTTTTAAATACCACTTTGTATTTTACTATATTATTAGAAAAATTACTGTTGACTAGTCTTTTTTTTTTTATGATCCAATAAATCATTAAAATATATTTATATTCGGACTAAAACATTAATGCATTCAATGATTGATCTATGGTCAATAATAAGCGGTTCAATCGGTTTATTTCGATTTGAATAAGAATATTTTAAAAATATAAATAATGTTCTGTCAATGATGAATGTTTTGATTGGTTCAATTGTCGAGTGAAATAATTAAATAGACTGTCATTCCTAATCGATTAATATTGAAATTAAAAAAACTGAATTAATTGAATTAAATCAATTTTGATTTACTCTTTCAATTTAAACCAATTAATATTTATTGTGAAACTCAATAATAACGAAAAACCCGAAAAGAGTAGTTAAAAAAAATTCCATGTAATGTTATATTCAACCATTAAAATATTTCTCATTTAAAATGAGAATTAAATAAATAAATTCTTTTGTTTTATTATTGTCGGTGATGTGAAATTTCATAGATCACTTTTATACTTAAAAAAAGGGTTTCATTAAGCCGCTTTCTTGATAGGGATGCCCATCTTTGACACGTGCGAGAATCTTTCTAGTGTCTTAGTAAAAGAGAATCAAAATTTAGGAACAAGATTCCCTCCTTCGTTCTATTTTCTTATTCTATTAATTAATGGGCAGTTGATTGTAATGGGAGAGAAGAATATTCATCCAAGTCCAATATGAGAAAATGCTTAGGGCCCAATTGTTGATAAGCCAGAAGCCCAAAACAGGATTTTTGCCATTTGTTCAATTCAAGATATTAATATTAAATAAATAAAAAATAATAATGATCCCGTTTTATTTTATATCAATCTGATTGATATGAAATTCGATATAATCACTGGTCATTTCAAAAGACGAAGAAAATTGAATTTGGGAAAAAGTTGCTTCAACATTTTCTTTGTTCTGACCAAAGCATGATGTTTGCCAAGAAAAACTTGCCATTGGTACGTAATTCATCTGTTGGTGTAGAGAAGAAATGGACAGTTTAATAGTAGTCAAATGACATGTTTGAATACAGAGAGGACCAAGGCAGTGGAATGGAAAGTTGGAACTGGTGGAAGTTAATAGGGACATGGGATGTTTTGGGGGTTAAGCATTGCTGAACGAGATTACTAGGGTGCATTTTAGAACAATTAAGAAGATTTTGAAACGAATCCCAACATTTGATTTAGTAATTAAAACATAAATTTTTTTAAAAAGAAATCAAGATAAAGTTAAGCATTTAACAATGTCCCAATGATCTTAAGAGTATTGAAAATGTACATTCTATTGTAGACAGGTAATTACCACTTACCAGCTTTAAGCTTCCTACTTTCCACGAGACTTGGAAGAGCGAGTGTCGGCCTCGAGATGGTATGAGATTTGCCCACCAGAAATGGGTCTCCTATTCAGGGCCTGAAAAAGAAAGGTGCCATGGAAATGTGAATCACAAAATTGATTTTTTGGCTCATATATTTTTCTAGGATTGGGACCTTTCTAATTTAATAATGGGGTGCACCCATGGCCTTGGGTCATTGCTCGGCGCTCACCTACATTTTGTCCACAGCTTTGCAGCCGCACATAA
The DNA here is from genome assembly GCF_000208745.1 of Theobroma cacao. Taxonomy (NCBI): domain Eukaryota; kingdom Viridiplantae; phylum Streptophyta; class Magnoliopsida; order Malvales; family Malvaceae; genus Theobroma; species Theobroma cacao. Next base: position 1,559,319 of record NC_030858.1, read on the forward strand.
ATAATCAACTAAGAAATGATTAAACAAAAATGGTGGAAAAATATGAAATGTTAATATATTGATTAATATTAGACATTTCATTCACATGGAGACCAGATTTCCACAAACAAATAGTCTATGAAGGAAAGACTTTGGGAACCTGTTGGAACTGTGTCAACTCTTACTTTCATTCATAAATGCAAGAACAGCTCTTGGAGGAAGGTTCGTTCTTTGTTCTTCTCACATTCACTGTTTTTGTTCAGTATAATTCTTGTTGGGTTTTGGACCTTTTGGTCTGGGTCGATAAAGTTCTTCATGTTTTTGAGTTCTAAGTAGGTATTGGGTGTTTCAAATTACTGTGTTTGTCTCTGTTTTTCCTTTTGTGCAGGTTTTGGTTGTTGGATTGTTTGTTGTTTTAATCTGTCTTGGCCGTCTAAGCTTTAGAATTACAGAGGAACAACTTGAATTTTCTTGTCTTTTTAATTCTATGTTTCTTGGTTCATGTTAGGGGATAGGATGGAGGAGGAGGTCTCATCAGGAATTTCTTTTTCACCGTTAGTATGGGTTTCCAAGTTTCAAACCATGGCTCGGGAAGCATACAAAAGCAAGCCAATTTCACATTGGGTTCTTCTGTTGCTAAGCAGTTTGGGAATGCTTGTGGCTTTTCCTGCTTCAAGCCTTCTATCTCGAGTCTATTATGCTAATGGGGGAACCAGCAAGTGGATCATTTCATGGGTAGCAGTTGCTGGGTGGCCAATACCTGCTTTGATCTTATTCCCAACATACCTCTTTTTTAATGCTTCTCCTTCTCCTCTCAACTTATACCTGTTCCTTTCCTATGTTTTTCTGGGGTTTTTAAGTGCTGCTGATAATCTCATGTATGCATATGCCTATGCCTATCTCCCAGCATCAACTGCATCTCTGCTGGCATCATCATCCCTAGTGTTCTCTGCACTGTTTGGTTTTCTGATTGTGAAGAACAAACTGAATGCTTCAATGATAAATGCTATTGTGATAATAACTGCTGCCATGGCCTTAATTGCATTGGATTCAGATTCTGACAGATATGCCAGTGTCAGTAACAGCCAATATATTTGGGGTTTTGTCTGGGATATCTTGGCATCAGCACTACATGGCCTTATCTTTGCTCTTTCAGAGTTGATATTTGTCAAGTTCTTAGGTAGAAGGTCCTTCCATGTTGTTTTGGAGCAACAAGTCATGGTTTCTTTCTTGGCCTTTGTGTTTACTACTATAGGGGTCATAGTGAACAAGGATTTTCAAGGAATGGTATCTGAGGCTAAAACTTTCAAGGGTGGGGAATCTGCATACAATCAGGTTCTCATTTGGGGTACAATCACTTTTCAGCTGGGTGTGTTAGGAGGCACTGCTGTGCTTTATTTGGCTTCCACTGTCATGGCTGGTGTTCTTAATGCAGTTAGGGTACCACTCACAAGCATTGCAGCTGTCATCCTGTTACATGACCCGATGAGCGGCTTCAAGATCCTTTCTCTGGTTATAACCTTCTGGGGATTTGCATCCTACATCTATGGCACTGCCCCTGGGACTAAGTTATCCTAATGATAAGTTTCTGTTGAAGACGTTGTTGTATAATGGCTGCTAGCATCTACCTTGTGACATATAAAAAGATGCATAGGTTTGATTGTATGGCAGGTTCAAAGAGATGTTAAATTTATCAATTTAAAAAGGAGGATTTAAAGATATTTGAGTAATCTCAGATTACAACAGGTCTTGTCTAAGTTGCCTCAGTTGTGCAAGAATTTTACTTGGTTTTTGTTCTGGATTAGATTATGTTAGAATGGGTTATGACAAGGAAATGCATACTGAAAATCTGACATTGAAATTGTGAAGAGCTTTTAGTTATTAACTACTATCAAAGAGAGATGACTTTGTGCTACTACTTTTTGCTTAAAGGGATTGATTTCATGACTTTGGGTCTCTGTTTCTGGGTTTGCCAGATCAATACATCCATAATTCTACTAAATTACAGTTGATTTTTATCATGTTGAAGGAAATATGAGATCTCAAAGGCCTGAAATTGATGCTAAAACCGAACCAAGCATTAATGAATATGACATAGAAATAGGGGCTATATATAAATTCCATCCTGCTGTTCATACAAGTTCCCTTCATCCAGGGATCAGCAGTTCTTCCACAAACCTAAAGATTACAATGTTAAAATACCATCTGAATAAGGGTTTCTTGCATACATGCATAAATACGTAAAACTCTGTGTTAGCAAATAAAGCTATAGCAGCATATATTCAATTTTTAGGACCAATGTCCTTAAGAGCACAGATCTGCTCCTCTCCCATTGCAGACATGACTGTAACCACGAGGTCCTTTCCTTCAGCAAACCCATCTTTGATCTGTAAGCAGGAAGGAATGAACAAAAATTTAATCACTTGTCAAAAAGTGGGTTATAGATATGAAAATGGCTGCAGAAACTTAATCAAAATATCCTTCGTGGTATACCTGGCTAAGCAGATTTTCATCGGTGGGAAGCCTCAGGTCGTCCTTGGTGTTTCCGTTTTCAGTTAAGAGACTCACCTACAGGACATTTCTGATAGTTAGGCAACATTTGATTCACAGTTATGAACATATGCACAAAAGACAACTTACAAAACCATCTTCAGAGATATCAATCAGCTGATAGTCAGTACGATTAACATGGGGAACCTGTGGCAGACGATAGAACACGAGCAATTAGCTGCTTATGCAGAAGAAAGAAGTGAATTGGGAAGGGTTGGGAGAGAGACGGGGGAGTGTTACGAGGCAAACATCAAAACTTAAGAATAACATTACATCACAGTTGTGGGATGAAGGAACAATATCTTCAAGTTTCTTCCCATTAAAGATATCAATGCCCACAAAGTGGCACTTTGCATGCCCATGTTTGCCTGTCTTCGAAGTTGAAACTTCTACAACCTGTTTTAGTTTGGGGAAAAAGTGCAAAGCAAACAGATTACAGATTCTGAAGACAGCAAAAGTGAATCACTCATACAAAGACAAAGAAAGGAGAGCCTTTTTGCTATCAGAATGAAGTGCAGATATTATTTTACTATGTGAATGTTTGTTCAACAAAAGGAATTATTCTGGGAATTAATGCCGTAGAGATATGCTGGCACAAAAGTGTAAACTAAGCTGTCTACACATCAATCAGCACAGAAGTACTTCAAAAGCTTAATTTGATAACCATGATTTTGTCTGCTCCAGTCTAAAAGATCTTTGAATAACGATAATGAGTATACTCTCCCTACAGAGCAGCAAGCATCAATCAACCATTTTCTAAGTATTCAAATTAAGCCAACACAGTAATTCTAAGAAAGTACAAGGCCAATCATATACCATGAAATTAAAAACAAGAAAACAAGGAGTACCCATTAAGCAGATGCATAATCAATCATCAACAGAAAGAGAAAATAACCATGGATGATCGAAAAATAAACAGAAATCCAGATACAAGGTTGATGACAAAGGAGAACAGGGTTAAGATCATGACCTTGCAAGGACGGTTTTTGATGACGATATAACCATTCTTGCGGATGGTACCAGCTTGCTGAGGGAAGGTCTTTGAGGCTCCAGCGTCCGCCTTCGAGTCAAAGTGATGTTCCTCGTCCGACATCTCTCTTTCTCTCTCTCTCCCTTTCTCTCTCTGCTTCACGTAGAGAAAGGCCAGTGGAGGTCACTGGTTCCTTTATTGTTCCCATTTTGACGAGTTGGCAAAGCAAAGTAGAGGGGCCTCGTTTCTCTTAACCATGGTTAAACTAAAGAATCTGTCCTGGCCGTAGGATTGCTTTAGCCTTTAGTTTATCTCACAAAAATCCAGATTCTTACATGTTGACTTTTTTGTTTATTTGAACTATTCCTTTATTCTACTCATTTTTTCCCTGGGATCAATGAACTGGCCTGTGATTCTCCTCAACACCCAATTTTAGTGGTTCCTGTCTTCTGTTGCAAACATGTTTTTTTCTTAAATGTCTTGGGGGATAGTTATGTTGTAAAGATGGTTCATTGAGAGGATCTGATGCTGAGAGCAGGTATGGGTAGTAAGGGTCCATGGGATTTCACATTTATTCTTGGAATATGGCCGTTATTCTTGCTCTGCAACACAGAAGGTAATGCTAATGCTAATGCTACCGTCCACTTGTAATCCACAGCTGGCAAAAAGAGAAAGAATGTATTCAAACCATTTTAATCTATTTTGGGTCGATGAAGTCAAGCTATCGATTCATCTTTATCATATGCTATCATATTAGCAACACAAATATAAGAAAATGTAGCAAACTTTTTTCTTTTCTTCTGCCTTTTTAGTAAAGAAAACATTATAGCCACAGTGGTGCTATGAAGATGAAATTGGGAAAAGGGCAAAGCTAGGCTGGTTTTAACAAGTTGACTAACCATCCTGGAGGATATGCAGGGATAAAGATATTACAGGAAAAGGGAGGGAGGGGGGGAATCACCATGTCTGTGAAAGTGAGTGCCTGAATGGGTTGTCAGGATGTGAAAAAAAGTTCCCATGAAAACTCTTCTGTAAGCAACTAAAACTATCATAAGCTGCCGAAGAGTAAAGCGGCTAGCTAAGGTATAACAGATGTGGAAAAAGCTGCAGCCCTTTTTAGCCCGCAAAGGATAACATTCTTTTCCAAGCAAAGATATGAGCAGCCTGTTGCAAGAATCATTGTACTGAGGAAAGAAATAGGCACCCCTTCTGTTCTGCATGTACATTGTCAAGTTTATATGAAATGGAATACACGAAATATTCTTGGGTTTAAAGTTATTTCTGAAAGGGTATAGACATAGAAAAGCTGTTCGTAAGAGAAGTATATCACTCATCCCTTCACTTTCATGGCTTTATAGTTTTGAGTGTCATCAGAAAATTTAGGGAACAACTATTGGATCTGTGGCTGCTAGGAAACAAACTGTGAATAAATTTTGCCCAAGGAAGCCCAATAGATACATTAAAAAGGAAAAAAACACTAGTAGTTCAAGCCAAACTTTTAATGAACTTTTTTTTCCTGGACCACTTATTAAATTCCTCTACTCTATTTCTCTAATTCAAGAAAAATTTAGAGATATGTGACCCATAAAAATGAGGCCCCACTGGGAATTTGTACCCTCATCTGTTCAAAAACCGTATCAAATCTATTCTGCCCCCTGGACCACCTTCTTCTTGAGAAGGTTGTCATACTTCACCCCATGCCAACCCCCATAGATATTATTTACCTTGACCACTGTAAATTCACGGATTTGCATAGGTCAAGGGATAGCTGAAAAGGCCAAGTTTTGAGTCATGGAAACTGGGAATTTGCGCCCTCCAATGGAAGATACTGCCAGGCAAGATTAGTTTCCTAATCTGACAAGGAAAAAGATGAAGTATGAGAATCAAACGAAAATAGCCTTGTATTTCAAAAGGTGAATGACAGTCAATCTTGAAAATGTGTTAAACTCATACATTGACAGGATAGAATAGTCTAAAGATGTAGTTGCAGTCCCAGTGATTGTTAGTCCAGGTAATGATAAGAGTTTCGGAACAAGCAGAAACCTTTTGGCACACATGATCTACCGACCATGATGATTTTTTGTTGATAATTATTACACCCACCAAGTGATGCATAAATTTTGGAGTCAAAACCATCTATATCAACAGATTTAAATGATCTTATACCAATTTCTTTATGATGCTAGGACTCCCAAGCGGGTGTGGAAATTCTGCAGGCAAAATGGAAAGGCAGCTTTTTCTACACCAACCCATGATGTCAAAGCACAAAAATATACTTATTCTGTTCTTTATGAAGGGTAATTTTCTAACACATGGCAAAAGTGCATTGGCAGAAACTTGCTATCTCCAGTTCTTCACTTTGGGTGGATACTTGCTGAATTTTATAACAATGCAGCCTTTTCTGAGTTCTGTTTTCTACTTCTTTTTAGCCTCTATACTGCCAGTGTAAGTAATGGTTTTTTCCTGGAAAAACAGGAGTGGTTTCCTTTTCCATCCTTCACATGCTGAAAGCCAAAGTCAAAAAAGGTCCTCCTCAACCAAACCAACTAAGCTACCTATTTTGAAAATTCTCTAGCATATGACTATGGGATGTTAATATAAAGAGCAAAACATGCTCCATGATCGTATCTAGTGTGGTAGGAAACTCTCAAGCATGGGAAAATGTTCATGAGCAAGCATCTGATCTTTAACTTTTTAGCTGTTCAGGCGTAAATGTCTTATAAATTGTGGTAGGAACCTCTCTCCATCATTGCCACCTTTTTTCCGCAATGTATAACAGATATTTTAATCCTTAATATGACTATATGAGCAATAAATTTTCTAATGAAGGATTTATTTATAAGAGGCAGTTTGAATTTTGACAAGCAAAAGTCACAATTTCTTTGCTTCATGTAGCCGCACACCATTTCTTCATTAATGGTTGAAGCAGTGGTCCACGACCAACTATTAACGCTTGACGTGCTCCCAACTACCTCCAGATCCACACCAGATAAAAATAACTGCAAAAGAAAAATACCCTTCGAAGAATGCATGTAGATGCTGTAACATACAGGGTTTGCTTATCATACAAGGCATAAGCATCTGTCTCTAGGCAGACCACAAGCCAGAACTGCCTGAGCAAAGCATTCAAAGCTTGGCAATTGGAGGGACAAAGAAACATAAGTCAAGACTCCGTTACTTCACCGGTCTAATAACACAAGTTTCAGATTGATTTTATTTGTATAAATGATAAATGCAATGTGAGTGCTATCCGCCGAGAGGATAAGAAAAACTTGAAAGCTGAATTCTATCTTCAAGTTTCAAGTATCAAACTCGTGTATATAAAATTATAGATTAAACTATGATGCCAACAACGGAGAGGTGAATAGAAAGATATCATCAGAGTCCAAGACATAATTTAACGATTACTGTACATCCCCTCCCGTGGTGGCATAAGGGAAAACTCATGGTAGAAAAAGAACAAATTTAGTGAAAAAGAAACGAGGACAACTTATATTCATTGATTTTCATTGAGGAGCTCTTGGTTCGATATCTTTGAGAAGGCCAACAATCTGTTGCATACTTGGCCGCTTGGTAGGAAGATCAGCTGTGCACAGATATCCAATCTTGAGGGCCTCCTCCATTTGGTAATCTGGCCCTGTATCACGAATTTTAGGATCAATCGCTCTTGATCCTTGGTTCTTTCTCACCAATCCTCTAACCCAACTCACTAAAGTTGCTTCTTGCTCCTCTGTATAATCATCTCTGATTGGCTTTTTCCCGGTAATTAGCTCAAACAAAACAACACCAAAGCAATATACATCAGATTTTGGTGTTGGGGCATCACATTCAGGCTGAGAAAACTCTGGTGGCACATATCCAGGTGATCCACGGGCAATTTCATCCTCAAGACCAGTTCCAAAAATCTTGGCCAATCCAAAATCAGATAATCTTGGCTCCAAATTTAAGTCAAGATAAACACTACTAGCTTTAACATCTCTGTGAATTATTGGAGGTGAGCAGCCATGATGAAGAAATGCCAATGCTCGTGCAGTGCCAAGGGCAATTTTGTGTCGAAATGCCCAGGTTGTTAATAACCCTTCAGAGCCAACATTTTGTATCCCATCGTTGTCTTCTTCCCAGGCATCTGTGCTCCAGTCTTCTATAGCCTGAACACCAAGTGGCAAGTCATGTAGCAAATTCTGCAAGTTCCCGTTCTCCATGTAATCATAAATAGCAATCCTTTGATCCCCAGCCAAGCAATATCCGGTTAACGGAACAAGATTGGGGTGTTTGATTCGACCAAGATACTCGAGCTCTCTTGCAGCTTCTTGGTCTGTCAACGTTGATCCATGAACCAAAACTTTAACAGCTACATGAATTCCACCAGGAAGAAATCCTCTATAAACAGGCCCAAATTTTCCTTCCGCTAGTAGAGTGCCACGATCAAAATTTGAAGTTGCAGACAAGAGGTCTGCAAACGTGATGTTCAGTAGTGGCTTCTCAAATATCACTACCTGGACTGATGTTGCCTGCTTAACATCAGCCACCCATGTGGTTGAATCAGCTTGGAAGGAAAAGGGACCTGAAATATTCTGTTCCTCCTTGTACGAGGGTTGTTTAACTACCCATGTCCTGGACTTCCTTCTGCAACCAAAGGCTAGGAATAGCAACCCAGCAAGCAAGCAGACCATGGAGAAGGTTAAAGCTAAGGCAAGCTTAAACCCCTTATGTCTGTTGGCTCTTCTTTGGAAAAGGATGGGATTTGCAGCAATTGGACAGCTGTTTAATGACCCATAAAAGGCGGTTTTGAAGGTCTCAGGGGAGAACCCTGAAGCACAAAGGGTTAAGTTGTTGTAAGAGAAGTTGTATCTGTCCATCCATGGGAGTTTTTCCAAGATAGAAATAGGAATTTCTCCACTCAAATTGTTGTGTGAAACATCTAATATTTTGAGGCTTTTGTTAGCCAGTGATGGAATTTGGCCAGTAAGATGGTTTGATGAAATATCAAGTGTATGTAAATTAGTCAGTTGTGAAATTTCACCAGGAATATGACCAATGAGGCTGGTTTCAGACAAATTGAGATACTTCAAACCCAAAAGCATTTCAATTCTTGGGAATTTCTGTCTAACAAATCCATTGTCTGCAAGATTTAGATGCCTAACATTCTGAGCTTGACTCAAATTTTGGAAAATTTCTCCACTAAGCTGATTTTCCGACAAGTCTAGATAAACCAAATGAGACCAATTGTAAGTAGAATTGAATTGTACCTGAGAAATGTGACCTTGAAACTGGTTCTTGCTGAGGTCAATCACCTCCAGCTGCCCTTGAAACACACCCATAACTGAACCCTTAAACAAATTCCCGGAAATGTTAAGGCTTGTAAGAGACTTCATTTCCGCAAAATCCGTGTCTCGGCCAGAAATCTCATTTCTGGCAAGGTTTAACATTTTCAGCTCAGGGAATGCTGCACCAAAACCATCTGGCAAGGAACCATTTAAACGATTTGAAGAGAGATCGAGCAAAACCAAAGACTGGCAACTCAGAATTCCTCTCGGAATGCTCCATTGAAATCCATTTCCATTAAGATTAAGAACCTGCAAATTAACTAAGGAGCTTATAGCCGTAGGAATTTCCCCGGAGAAATTATTGCCAGAAAGATCAATAACTTTAATCAGACCAAAGTTGCCAATATTGTTAGGGAGAGACCCTGAAATCTGGTTGGAGGAGAGATTAAGACTCTTAACTGAGCCTAAACTCCACAAATCTGAAGGCAAAGCGGTGATATTGTTATTGCTAAGATCCAAAGACTGAAGCTGAGTTAGCTTTCCAATGGTGGTATCAGGAATCAAACCAGAGAGGCCTAAACCTGAAGCCTTCAACTCAATAACATTCTCCTTCTTGGCATCACAGTGCACCCCTTCCCATGAACAAACAGAAGCAGAGAAGTTGTAGGACAAGGAAGAGTTTGAGCCCATCTTCTTCAAGAAGTCAGAAACATAGAACTCATCCGTATTGGGTAGTTGACAAGTAAAATGCTTGAAGAAGAGTGATAGAATTAGTACAGAACCAAAGAAACCAAAATCCATTTTAGCCAGAAAGGTCAAAACTTTGAGACAACAAGAAAGATGAAAGACACGGAAAGGCAACACCTTCAACCACCTCAAGCCTCTATCTCTTCTAAACTTCAAATCACCGGCACCATATCATAACTAGTTCTGAGTCAACCAAAGACAACACTTTTCCAAGTTGTGCACAGTCCATTAAAAGCCAATACCGCCAACAAGAACAACTTTTGAGCGGTTTTCTGGGGTTTCAAATACAAGGTGATTATAGGAGCTCTCGTGATGGCCAGAAAATCCAAAAATAGTGCCTGTAAGAAACCAACAAAATGATTAGTACTCTTGGAAGAATGAATGGTAGCTTTTACAAAAAAAGAACATATTTTTCGAGAATTATGAAGTTTTGGGTGTCTCGGGAGAGATGTGAGCTTACCTTGTCTGGCTTTGCAAGTCTATCAGAGCCAACAAAACAAACAACAACCCAAGTGAAGCACTTTTGTCTCTGTGCAGAGCATAAACAGCTCCATTCCTTTCCCAAGCATAATCTGTCTTAGCAGTAATTTTTTTTTTTTTGTTTTGCCCTGAAGATAATATCACAACTCAATATGTCTCAAGGTAAGGTTCTTTGGAAGGAGAGAGTGAGATAGAGAAGCAGAGACAAGGGTATATTGGGAAGGCAAGATGGCAGTTTGGAGCTGTCAAAAATTGAGCTTCATAAATGAAAGTAGAATTTAATACAATTTATATTATAAAATATAAATTTAGGTTGGTGAATTTATCAGTGATTGTTGGTGGGTATTCAATGATTCTTCATTGAGTGTTGATCATCTTTTCATTTCTTTTTTTTTTTTCCTTCTTCCCTGATTGACAAGTTTTGGTTTCTTTTCCAACTGATCCACTCCCTTCTTAGGCTTCTTCCCCTTTCTTGTTTGCTGAAAATGGAAAACATCAATGGCTTTCTTTGGGTAAATTTCTTTCTTCACAAAGTAACAAAACTGTTACACTACATTTACCTTGACCAATGGATTGTATTCTCTCTTTTTTCTCCTAGTCAACTTCTGCAGTAGTTTGATTGTGATCAGCCATGCATTATGCCACATTCATGGGGAAATTCAACAGTAAATAACAGTAACTGTGATCAGCCTGTTTATAGATTCTTGTTCACCATATGCAATATTCAACCCTTAATTTATTTTTGTAACATAGTTTTGTTTAATTTGTTCCATTAATGAGCCTTTTTCTTTACATTATTTCTGTAATCCAAGTAAAAAAGAAAGGGCAGATTTAGGTACCATCAAAGATATACTCATAGATTCAATGCAACCTGAGAGAAATAGTGGGCAGTTGCCAGTTGGATTTGTTGACCTTTAACCTTTTAAAATTCTGACCAAACAACATAATAATAATAACTTGAATTGATTTAATTGAAAATTATTTTTAATTTATATAAAATAAATAATAAAAAAAAGAACATAACAAATGGGACCAAACTTAATTGTATATCTCACCCTGGAATCAATAATCTAGGCCATATACAAAGTGGGGCATCTGACTAATAAAACAAGACCATATTTGTCTTATCAAAGACCCTAAATCAACCTTTATAAAAAGATTAAGTCTAAGTTCATCTCATTGTTTCCATTGGGGCTTGCTCCCAATATGGGTTTGATCATTGAGTTGATTTTTTGACCCAACAACTTGCTTATGTACACTTTTTGAGTGCTTGTGGATACAATATGATGCTTACTAGCATTACAATCACAATCATCATCTTCTACTGCAACATGTTCATATATAGAAATTAAGTTTATATTAGTACGATAATATGATCACGGGTCATTTTTATCTTTTACATTAATACTATATCAATAATATATATGTATAAAAATAATAAATAACATTTTAATTAATATCAAATACTTAATCGACCTATTTGCTTGAAAAAACAAAAAAATTTATCGATCGTAATAAAAAATAAAATTTTATTTAAATTTCGTTAAATAATTTAAGAATTTTAAAAATATTATGTGAATAGGCAGTGTATAAGATCCCTTCTGGAGAGAGAAAAAAAGAGAAAGAGGGTTGAGCATGCCAAGATCCGACATGAGAGATAGAAAGGAGAGAGAAGTGGGGGAGGAAGAAGCAACCTTAATGATTTGCATTGATTGAGGGAAGATGAGTAACAAGAAATCAACCGACCATTAATTAATTTTATAAACCCATACATTAATGTTTTCCCCTGTGACATGCTCATGCCGGCAAGCTTATTCTTCAAAACATGTTCCTCCAAATAAACATATAATGTTTTTTTTTTTATTCTCCTCCTACTAACATATAAATCATGGTATGAATCTGGGGTCCATTTTTGGAAACTTTTTAGGACAATCAAATGTGAGAATTCAACTCAAAAACTTTAAAAACAAGTAAAATATTACTTTCCCATTGGCAATAGAATCAGACAGTAATGGATGAAAAATTTGTAACATGCTTTTCCATTTAACATTAAAATTAATTGCTTGAGTGATATCAACAACGTTTCGTGCATGACTTTATTTTTATATATTTTTTAATTAATAAATGATGAAAAATAATATTATTAAGATTTATATTTGATATATTGACGGTGTGAATTAATTTGATAAGAACAAAGATATATTTTTTTCTTTGAATTGGGTTTGTCTTTTTCTTTCTTGTTAATGAAATTTGGCGATGAAATGATGCAAAATTATAAAAAAAAAAATAGAAAAAGGGAAATGCAATTATGAAAATAATGTGTACTAGGTAAAGAGGGTGGTGGAGGATGTATGATTATTGCCACCCAAGATTTCAACACAAATTTCCAAGTATGAATGGAGCAAGGGTCTGGTAACAATCATGTCAGAGAATAAGAACGTGTGATAATGATGATAATACTACTACTTAATCATTACTAACACTCAAAGGAAATGACTAACTCTCTTTTACCAATTTTTAGGATTGGGAGGCATATTATATTGGTGAGTGAATGATGGAGATCTTTTTAATGATAAAATTAAGTATAAATAATGATTATAATTATAATCAAATATTACATCTCACGTAAAAATTATTGAACAGTCATATCAATTAACGAATTAAACTGGCATGGACCGAACAATTGGGCCACTTGAACAGGGAATCAAAGCCTGAGTGAACCCCCAGCAAAGAAAAATATTATATATGTATAAAGTAAATTTTTATTTCTTTTCTTTTTCGAAAAATATACAAAACATGAATAGCCCGAACAGATAATACACGAAACACGAATAACTTGATAATTATATCTTTAAACAAAAACTTAGAGGCATGCACAATGTTATATATTTGTAGCTTTTAAGAGAACTGATCTTAAAATTATAAGTAGTGTTTTCATTTTTACCTTTGCTAGACATTTGGGATTTCTCCCATATTCAAATGGGGTTATAAATGAAAGAGAAAAAAGAAAAAAGAATTCTCGATATATTGAATAATAAGTGGCACCACAAGTTCATTATTGCTAGCATGGTAAACAGGTTAATACATTGATACATGTCTCTCTTTCCCAAATGAAGATATTTCAGAAAGGACAAAAGATAAAAAAAATTAAAAATAAATCAGAATTTTTGGGATGATTTTTTTTTTTTCTTTCTCCACTGCAAACGCTCTCCTGGTTACAATTACTACATAGAATATAACTGCAATCAGACAGGTCAAAATTGCTCCAAAGTGAGATGGATATCACTTCATATCCTTAATGGTCGGTTTCCAGAGCTAAGACGGTCAAACTTAGCCTTCTTTACCTGTGTTTTCTTGGTGGCAACTTGCTGGAAAAGATTTGGACCTCCAAAGTGCTGCTTATTGTGCCTTATCTTCTTCCTCTTACCCCGATCATATTCTTCATCCCTGTAAGAATTAAAAAGCAGGGCATTATGAGATTAAAACCTTTAAACCAGGCAAAGCTATTCACATACACTCTATGTGAGGAAATCAAAAGTGTGTTCTGTTCCAAAAATTGGCAACATCGGCAGCTAAAGATGATATTGCGACCACAGGAGGAAAAAGAAAGAATGCATCTTTGTTTACTCACCATTCATCCAGAACGTAACCGATTTTGACACTTTCCAGACCACTTGCTTCTATGGTCTGAGAGGATGAGTTAATATCCACATCATCCCATCTTGCAACTGCATTGAGCAAAACAGGCCAAAGAATAACTCAGCTAGTCAGAGAAAAAAAATAACAGCAGGAGTGCAGATGATGCAAAACAAATGTGTTCCAAAAGAAATGCAAAACAAAACAAATGAATTTCAAAAGCATGAAACAAAGGAAAGAGAGCATAAAAGATTTAAATTCAGATGATGGACACGTGAGACAAATGAATTTCAAAAGCATAAGGCAAAATAGGAGCTGGAATAGATATTTTAGATAAGTACACACCAGTTGTCTCCCCCAGACTTTGGGTAAGCACATGCGGAGATGCAACCATTTTGCTATCTTTCAAAGAATCAGCTTCCCTAGAGTTACGCCAGTTTGCTTCTGAGACTGAGCCAGAACTCCTTTCTGCCTGTTGATCAGTTGCAAGAACCGTACCGCTCTGATAAATCCTCTCTTTAAATTCTCCATCTATAGTATTGACGAAGGAACTGGCACTATTGCTAACATTTTTCATATCAATATCATTGGCTGCCTTTTTCCTCCCACGATAAATCAAACCTAAAGTGATTGTGCTGGATTTCTCAGATGTAGATGGCCCCAGATCTTCAGGAAACAAATCCTCATCCGACAAAATTGTTTTACCAAGAACATGGGCGTTTAATGTGCGTTTCTTGCTCCTTTTATGTTTCTTCTTGCTGCGCATGTGTAGGGATGGCCTGAAAATTTTAAATCTTAGGCCAATATGCATGTTTTTACGCCGAAGCTTCAGATGCTTCTTCTTTGAATTTCTACAGGGTGCATAATCAAGAGCTCCCTTCTTCAAACATCCATTTGGCATGCTCCAAGGGGATTCGAAAATAATATTTTGTCTACCATCATCTCCCCTCTTGTTCAGTGACTTATCACTGGTACTGTTGTTGGAAGCATCTTCAACCTAAAAATGAAATGGGAATAAAATCAAAATCCAATGTATAAGTATTATTACCAGTGTTAGATATGGAATATGATATATACAATCACCTGACTACTCTCACAGTTTGGCTTATTTGGAGATCCAATGGGGTCAACATTCTTAGATGTCTCATCAGTAGTACTCATAGATGGAGCTTCACCAGGAACTTTCTTCACTGCTTTATTAATACAATCTTCTAACGTAACAGTACTTGAAACCTCAATGTTTGAAGAAAGATTAATCTGGAGGCATAAAACAATTTACAAATTAAAAACAGGTGCAAAAGCCACCCATTTAGGAAAAGAAGACAGAAACTTGTGTAGGGAAAGAAACATGCATTTACCTTCTGCGATGGCTCTCTAGTCGCAAGCTTATCAGTGGCCAAGTTCTGGGGACCACCACAGTTGGGTGACATGGTCATAGGGACTCCAAAATCTCTTTTAGAATTTCCCCTCTCATTGCAGTCACTATCTTTGGCACCGATAGTTACAGTTGAATTTTCAATATTAGAACTGTCAACATTGTCAACTACAGAATGCGATGATAGTTGCAAATTTTCACCATGAATAGGGTTTGAAACAGTTGCTTGTGACTGATCCTTCAATAATGACCCATTGGAAGAGGGAAAAACGGACTCCTTTTTAAGCACTGAGCTTTCTGCCATTAGGTGCACATTGTTTCGCTGAGATGGCACTTGCTTCATGCTTGTGTCCTTTGATAAGCCACCATTAACATTATCCTTTTTATTCATAATAGCAGAATTGCCTGCAGCACATAACTTATTCTCAACTGAACCAGTGTGCACCTCATCCTTAAGATTTTGATTAAACAGAGACTTTCCATTCACATTTGCCCTTGAGTTATCTCTCTGAAGAATATCAACAGGTTTCCTTGGAGCAATATTTCTTCTGTCACGAACATAAAATAACATGTAAGCCTTCTGCTCCAAAACAGTCCTCTCACTGACCTGGAAAACCTGTTGCATTATGTTTGGAAACACATTAGAAGGTTCATTCTGAGATCCATAATAATGCATCCAGAAGGATCTTTCAGATAATTATATAAGAAAAGGAGACAGTTCCGATCCCCACCCTTAATTTCTCTTCATTCCATTACATGTGATGGAACAAATATGCTTATCAATATATAAAGTAGTCCTCAATTTCCAATAATGAACATCTCTCATGGATTGCAAAAATAGCACGATAAGCCACATTTTTCAAAGATAACAATATAGGTTCAGAATCTTGATCCTTTCCCCTTTATTTGAGGAAATTGAAGAAAGAGGAGGCTCTTCCTAGTAAGTAGGGAATAATATCCTCTCACTGATCCACTCTACTAGCATTCTAATAGCTAGAAAAAATCTAAGGACAAAGTTGTTTCAAGTACCCTGTTGTCATCAAGGGAGTACCACATGCCACTTGATGTGCGAACAAAACAGTAGTAGTGGCCAGAATGAGTGCTCCATCCACAATGAACCAGAACGCCATAAAGAGTGTACTTCAAATCTCCTTCCTGCCAAGTCCAATAAACTTAACATTTCAATTAGCTATATAAAGCATGATGTCAAAGTAATTGGCAAGATATATTACAAGCATAGTTTCCCCACAGCAGAATGCAGCACATATTGCATTCAGGATGAAAAAATCTAACAGAATAAATATCAAATGAACAGTAAACTTCTTCCTAAGATCACTGCCCCTAAAAAGTCATAAGAGAAAAAACACTTATTTGACATTGCATTATTCTTTTGAAACTACTTTATGCGTGTCTCACCAAATGGCTTCGATAACCTACAAACTCAATGACTTGAGATAAGTTACAGTGTGCAACAGAAGTTCACTCACATTGGGACCACTGACAAAAGGCTTCATGTCTAAGGTTGGACCAAATTCAACTTTCCGGTCAATCTTTTGCCCAAAATCATGTGCACGAAATCTCTTTAGATGGATGGTGAGTACATGAGGTGCCTTGTAAACTGTGAGCTGTTTTATTGCCCTAACTTTATGCTTGCAGTGTTGGCATTGATACTGCTTCTCCCCTCCATCCAAAAGCTCCGCAGCAGTGAAGTTTTTAAGTGCTTTAAGCAAGGAATCGGCCTTAGCTATTTCAAGACTTAAATCTAGGAAGGGATCAAATGTATTGGAGCAGTAAGCACACTGCATGCATTTCACCTGAAGATGTAACAAGAAACCATTGAATAATGTAAAGGAGCATCAATTTAAAAGAAGCTTAACCAGCAACTTGAACATATATATTAAGTGCTTTAATTTCCCTTGCTTAATTGCAACACATACAGAAACTGTCAAAATCTAGCAAAAACTGTTTAAATTTGGTCATATCATAATCCAGCAAGAAATATTTTACCTGACTACGAAGGCGACCACCAAAGATCTTGTGCACCAAACTCTTCTCATAAGCACTAGGAGATTCACTTGGTACTCCTGAAGGTAAGCAGCACTTGTGCATGGATTCCAGTAGGTGTACCATGTACTCATGTGCATCCTCCTGTCGAGAATTGCGGAAGTTCCGAGATATGCCTAAGCATGAGTTCAAGAATAACAAGTTCTAGGAAAGTAAAGAGCAGAATGCCTTAATCAGGGGAAAGTCATTAATTAGCTACCAATTTTAATATTAATTGAGGTTTAATTGGTGGCTGTAATATAATAAGTCCGTCAAATGAATTTCAGGAACTTATAGCCAACAGAAGTGCCTTGACTAATCTCCATTGGCTACGGATTAATAAGGAAATATCTCATGCATGATGCACAAAAAGGATACATCGTAGGTTTGAGACCAGATCATTTGGAGCCAATATTCTCCCAGTTGATTGAAGAGCACGGCTAACATGTTTCTGGATAGCACATAAGGCACAAAATCCAGCAATGCGGCCTTCACAAACCAATCGAAACATGGACATCGGAGATGAAAAATAAGAACATAACATGTAAAGCTAGCCTTGTACGTATAGCCAAAGCATAACATACATTGAAGCACATAGCAAAAGCAGAATAGAGAACATAGTTTCACTCACAAGAATTTTGATGCTTGCCACTTTGTAGGTAAGCTGCTAAAGGCTCTGTGTATGTCAGGCATTGCAATACCGAATTTAGAAAACAAGTGTTTCCAAGATTCTCCAAACCAGCACCCTGTAAATTATTCAAGTGGCTAATTGTAAAATCCACCAATTGGAAACAAGCAAATACTTTGATGAAGAGAAAGAGCCACAGAAATCTCCAAAAACCGCATTTGACAAAGGACTCCATGTAAACAAAATAGGTATAAAAGCAAGCTCAAGGAAGTAACCCAATTTAACCATTCATGAAAAACATCCATGACAAATTAAGAAACTGAAAGCACGCGCAGAAAAAGAATAGAATTTCACATAAAATCATACTATGAAGCAAAACGTAAACGCCACTAAGCTAAAACTAAACCTAACACATAATTTGAGAGAAAGGAAACAAATAGAAAAGAACCCATCAATAAATAACTAAAAGGATCAAAAGAAAAAGCTTACGATTTTACGAAAAGTGATCCTCAAACTGAGAACTGGATCCAACCCATTCTCCCACATATCCGACCCATCAGCCTTCCTTCCTGCAACACCCGCTTGACCAGACCCCATCCCGGTCGCCCGCTTCGGATCCGGCCCGGGGTTTAGCGTCTCGATTCTAAAATCCCCACCGATGCAACTTTTAAACCCATTGAAGGGCTTCCTTGCTGGATGGAACTCAATCTTTCCTTTAAAGAGCTGACCACCACTAGAAGAAGTAGAACCCTGTGTCCCCTTTCCAATATCAAAACGTTCTTCTTTCTCTGTTTCCGTGGTCAATTCTGAGCTACTTATCATTCTTGATTCCATTACTCAAAACAAAAAATCAGGTAAAATATTCCGTACCTTTTAATTTCTAAATCTGGAGAGGAGTTTTTCAGTTGAAGAAAAAAAAAAAGCAGAGGCTTTTCGGGCTTCTGCGCAAGAGGAAGAGAAAAAGGGAGAGGAAGCTCACTATTAAACCCTACTGCAAAGACTCCAGAATAAAAAATTACTAAATTATTTAATTGGATATTGATTTAAATACGTTGGGATGCGATGCACCTGATTATTGCTTAAGGGCAACGCGTTAAATTTAATCATGGCCAGTGCATCGCAAAACGCAGTGCTTAAAGCCAATGGCAAGCCGACACGACATGGTAAAGGCATGTTTCATAGGATGTTCCAAAATTTACCGTGTTGTGTGGAGTTCGGGATCGGTTGGTCTGAACCTTACAAAGATTGTACACGTGGCTATTTGTGGTTAGTGGTAGGAGAAAGATGGGCCCACTTTTTGATCATGGACGGCCAGAATGTGAAGACGATGCTTTTTAAATCATTTCAAGGCGCATTGACTTCTGCCCATTTTATGGAATTTGTGTTAATTAAATTGAAATACCACTATTTTTGAAGCAAGATTTCTATCTGATGTAGTATTAATTATATCTTATCAATTAAATGTTATTATCTGATTAAATAAATAAATTAACTCCAAAAATTCATTCTTAACTTGGATTGCAGACTGCAACTTGCATATATCAAAATCATTAATAATTACTAATTATCAATATAATGTTATTTGTAATTATACAGGTATTATGTTGCACAAGTTTGATGTTTATATGTCAATCGAAATCTTATTCTTAGACCTTATATAGATCACTCCTCAAATATTCATAATTTTAATTCTTACTATTTAGTAAAAGAATCCTTTATAATAGTAGTAAAAATTAAAAGATATTATAACAAAGGAAACAATGCATTATAAAGTTTGATAAAAAGATTTTTTATTATTTTCACTCAATAAGTAATATTTAAGCTATTTTAAAAAATATTATTATTATATATTAAAATTAAGTGTGTATGTCAATTCACTCTTTAAAACACAATTTATACTATTTTTGTGAAGTGTAAAGGGTGAATGTACTAACAAATCGCTAGCTTTTAAAAGAGCGGTGCATCGTCGCTAATCGTTTGCTGCCACTCTTACTCGCAGGGGTGTGTGAATGCAAATCAATCCAAATTGAGTTTAGTTTTTACAATTTGATTTTTTGAATAATTTGATTAGGATAATTAGATTATTATAGTAATTTGGTTCGATTTTGATTAAAAAATTTTATAATCGAATTAGCTAAATTTGAATGAAAAGATAATAGGGTTTTCGTATGAAAAATAAATCATGAACTATTTGTTGTTATTTGTATTCATATTTTTTAATTATTTGTTATTTATATGAATATTTATTTTATTTATTTTAATTATTTATTATCATTTTTAATATTTTTATAATATTAATTTATAACAAAATACAATATAAATAAATATATAAAAAAATTCTCAAATTCAATTGTCGAAAACTGAACTAAATTAATCGAATTAATTCAATTTCGATTAATTTAATTATTTGTGAAATTCGATTTAATTTAAATTATTTTTAAATATAAATTCGATTAAATCGAACCCTACTTACTCGTAGGCCGACAAGCACAGACAATCCTACGTGTTCCGCATGAGACACATTACTTCAGCACAGAATTTAAGATCAGCTGTACGAGAGTATACGTGTTTCTCGGGCTCAAAAGCTTGGAGATCCAATAGATTCTGTCTGGGCCCCATGGACTAGATCAAACCAAAGATAACGTTTTATCTTCCGGCCCAAACTCATACTCTTGGGCTTGAACCTGTCCGGTTTGTACACTTGGGCTCAAACGAAGAACAGATGCTTGGCATATATTTGGTCAAGGAATGTTTGGCAAGTAAATTACATATTACCTATGCCATCATTTTATGGTGAAAATTTTGAGCATGGCCGTAGATTCATGCTTTGCTGATGAATTTTTAGTCTTCATAATGTTTTTTTAAGTAAAAAAATTATATATCAATCAATGAGTCAAATGTTCGAGTGTCATTTTTATTATTAAGTTATTTATTTTATTATTAAAATTTAGAGTTTAAGATTTAAAAATCAAAAGATTTTTGGTTGATGATTTAAGATTAAATATGTGACGGAAAATTATAAAATAATATATCAATTGAGACATCAAGTAGGAATAAAAGATTTTTATAAATTATTTATTTTTATCATTGAAATTTAAAATTTAGAGTTTATAAATCAAAGATTTGTTATTGATAATAACGCAAGATCGGACAGGTGAGGCAAATTTAGGAAAAGAACATCGGACGAGGAGCACCGATTGAGACAGCAGATATTATCCAATCATAAAAAATTTCTCTCCTGGTGACCCCTCAACAGGGCCCGTGTTGAGAGGTGCGGGTCACTGAATGGGCTACTGACTTGGGCATGTGAACGACTGCTTTTCCTTGGACCAAAATTGGGCCCTAGAAACCATTGTTGCTTCAGCACAAAGTCTGAATTCTGAAACATGCATGCAACACATTGTGTCTTCTTCCCCCCACTTTTTCTTTTTCTGGTCAGGTTGATCTATCTGCTTGCATTTATTCTTCATCATAAGTAAAAATTAAAGAAAAAAGGAAAAAAAACCCAAGTTGACTTGTTAAAGGAAGTGCTGTTTGCATTTATGAGGAACATAGCTTGATAAAGCAAGCATGCTTGACAAGACCAGAACCAGAACCTTTCCCCACATTTGTAACTAACCCACCCTCAAGTCTAGTCTTCATGCTTCTATTGGACTAGGTTGCCAACCTTCTTCTTTCTTTTTCTTTTTTCCATAAATATTTGATCGAATGTGTCAACTGATTCAGTTTATGTTTATGGAGTTGGTTAACAGGAAAACAACATACCAGATGTTTGATTGGTATAAACAGTTTTCTCATTTAGTTAAGCAGACCTGAAAGTGGTCATGGTTGTTCAGCAAAGTCTCTGCACCACTTTGTCTCATCAAAGCAAATGGGATGTTTGGGTTAGGTTCAAGCTATGTATATCCCTTCTGGCTTCTAGGCTGCTACATTCTTTAGCCTGATTAAGGTGGGCTAACCACCACATTATCTCCTCATCATACTCATGATGTGACATCGAGGCCATCATCAGTGATTAATCTAACCAAGTATTTTTATAGGTAAAATTTAAATGAGTTTGTACCTACTGATGCAAAATTCCTGAACCCATTTTGGAAGAATGCTAGAAAGTTAACTGAAAGGAAGAGAGCAATGTGGGAAGTTTCAGGGGGAGGAAACTGGCATGAAGATTTGGCCTTTGTGAAATTTTCCCAATACAGCCAAAAGTAAGGTAACAATATTTTGTAGTGATTTGGTGGTTGCTTCCAATGACTAAAAGAAGGAGCAGACATAGGAATCAGAGAGAGCAGAAAGTGGAAACGAACGAACAAGGAGAGAACTAGAGACAAAGAACATAATGATCCCCAAGTTCTCTTTGATCTTAAGGTAGCTTCTATTGTAATAATGATATATATGAGTAAGCTTAGATCTAATTGATTATCTTTTGACAGAAGCTTGGAAGATGTCATCACCATCATTATAGAAATCTTCCTACGCATATCTTTTTACTGTTTGTTATGCTGTCATTTCCCAATAATTTATAGACAGGAATCAAACATAGAAGACAAGAAGATGATCATCAGCTATTGAAGTTGCTTAACATGGACTGAAGATTGGCATCAATCACGATGCAAAATTCAGGACTTGGCCATCTGTATTTACTTCATCTGTCAATCTAGCTATGTGCTATAAATGCTTAACAAATAAAAGGAACACATATGTATATAGTTTGATGGGGGAGCCTTAAAGAATAAGGGTTCAACTTAATTATAAAGATGATCTCTCCTCCCCAAAACCACCACTCCACCCCACAAGAAAGAAAAGGTTCAAATTCAATTGAAGGAATCTTCTAATTGTTAGGAAAAAGGGGGTAAAACTGAAAGTTCTTGGCCCACAGTTTATCAAACCTATGAATGAGGGGGATTGTAGAATGCTTCCAACTTTCAGGAGAGTGCCTTGGAAGCATGGAAAATGAACACAGAAGCAGTAAATTAAGGAATGCCACCTAGCTGTTTCTTAGTAATTGCAGCAGAAGCCGACCTGCCATGATGTGCCGTCCATGACCCGCAAACAAAGCAATCACACAAAAACAGGGTGTGCTTAGATCAAGAACAAACAGGGGAAGACAAGAGTGATGGATTAAAGAAGTGTAAAAAGTGAAATTGAGTTGGAGGATATAGTTGTTAATTTTCCATGTGAAAATGGTGGCTTACATCACATATACTTATCCCAATGGCACAAGCTTATCATCATAGATTTGATTCTACAAATGCTAAACGACAAGAACCCTTAGTAAAAGTATGATTTGAAGAGTTGAATAAGGGAGGATTTTAAACACTCCCCAAGTCTCAATTTGCGTGTCAATTTGGTTTATTAATCATATCCCAGTATGAGGCTCAAAATCAAATAATGGTGATACTAATAGAAAAAAGATAGGGAAAATTGGAGAAAAAGAGAGAGTAAGACACCCCACAAGACGCGGTCTCTTTTAGGCTAAATACTTTAAAAATTGCTGACTTCATTGACAATTTCACTTGAGGCCTTGAATTTCCCAACAGAATTACCTTCTATCACGGTATGTATCTACCGTTTGATTGTTGGAGAGTCCATCTGATTTGATATTTTTGAGCCATCGACGGCGGGAAGCAAAAGCAACAAAGTGAACCCCACTAGAGCCTACTTGATCTGCATAAAGCACAACTATTGCCCGGACCAATGGAAAGACTCAGAGAGGCAAGGGACAGACGTGGAAGAAGAGAGAGAAAAACATGGAGAAAGCAATGTGAGAGAGAAAAGTCACAAGCAAAAAAAAAAAAAGGTCCGAGTCAATTTATTTGAAAATTCAGACGCTCCAATTCTTCAATTCTACTTCACCAAATTCCACGAAATTTAAAACCCGGCTGTAAAAACCTTTTCTTTCCAATACCCAGATCTAAATTTTCCTCAATTTGATTCAATTTCTCTCATTTAATTCATTTCCCCTGTTTCTGTTCGAGCAGAGCATCTCCTCTTGTTAATCACTGTTCGAGTTGAGCTTTTTCTTCATCTTTCAATTCCTATTGCTTCGTGATTAGCCTCTCCTATCGTTGGTTCTTCTTTTGATCTTAAATTATCTTAGTTTTAGAAAATTCTCCAAAATTTGAGGAAAATTATCTCATTTTTCCCTCCCCTGAAATCCTCTGCCTTGTCCGCTTCCAAACGCGCAATTCTCAGACCAAAATCTCAAACTTTCCTGTGCTTGTCAGTCTGGGATTCTTAAAATTTTGACAAAAATCCAATCATGGGAATCCAAAAAGACATAGTCAAATTCAATGTAGGAGGCAGAATCTTTCAAACGACAGCTACAACACTCGCAAACGCAGGCAGAAATTCGTTTTTCGGTGCGTTATTTGACGACAATTGGAACTTACAACAACAACAGCCAAACAATCGTCAAGAATTCTTCATCGATCGAAACCCTGACTGTTTCGCTATCCTCCTTGATCTTCTCCGCACAGGCGATCTCTACATTCCTTCAAATGTCCCCGAAAGGCTTCTTTACAAGGAAGCCACGTTTTATGGCTTAATTGACCATGTTCGTTCGGCCAAATGGGGTCCCTTTGATGGTAACAGGTTAAAGCTGTCTAAGTCAGTAACAGGGCGAGCCCCAGGGGATGGAACCGCCATCCGAGCTGGTCCTGATGGCGGCTGCTGTGTGGCTCATGGTAGCATGGTTCATGTTTTTGATTGGATGTTAGAAGAACACCCGCCAATCAATCTTGATTACCAGAGAGTCAACGACATTGGTTGGGTCAACCCTGAGAATGTTTTGATAAGTGCTTGTGAAAGGTTAGGGAGAGGAGATGGTGGGATGGGTTTGTTTAGCTCATCTACTGGAGATTTGAGATATAAGTTTAATGTTGTTCATGATAATCAAGTTAAGAGTTACACTGCTGGGGCTTTGAGTTTTAGTCCTGATTATAAGATTTTTGCTAGTTGTAAAGGGAGGAGCAATGAATATGGGATTGGGGTTTGGGACCAAGTTACTGGTAAACAGATTGACTTTTTTTATGAGAGTCCTGGCTGGTCTCTTGGTGATGCTGATAAACTACAATGGTTGAATGGGAGTAACTGTTTGTTAGTTGCTACCTTGTTTCCTAGAAAGGATAACTGTTATATTAGTTTGCTTGATTTTAGAGAGAAGAGAATGGTCTGGTCTTGGTCTGATATTGGTGCTCCTTTAACCGTTGATGAGAAGAGAGTGAGAGATGCTATTGCAATGGAGGAATGCAACTCTGTTTGCGTAGTGAACGAGTATGAGGATTTGGGGTTCATGGATTTGAGGATCAGCGGAGGAAGTGTGAGGTGGAGTTCCAGAAGTAAATTGATGAAGGGGAAGATGCCGGATGAGCCCTGCTATCCCAAATTGGCATTGCATAATGGGCAGTTGTTTTCGTCAATGAATGATTGCATTTCTGTGTTCTGTGGTCCTGATTGGGTGTTAACATCAAGGCTTCGAAGAAGTTATGGGGGCTCAATCTGTGATTTTTCGATTGGTGGTGATCGTCTCTTTGCACTTCACAGTGAGGAAAATGTGTTTGACATATGGGAAACTCCACCACCGCCGGTCATATGATTCAGGTCATGGTTTGATTACTGTAGCAGTGTTTCTTCCGTTTTCCATTTTTAGGTAGTAGAACATAGAGGATGAACTTACAATTATAACAAATATCATAGGCTTAGGCAAAGATTACAGAGTGATAGTTGAAGTCATGTTTGTACAGAGTTTTGCTTCCTATTTCAAAGAAATGAAAATTGATTGCTAAACTACCAGTACCAGATATTGTAGAAAGCTAGAAGTTCTAGAGATTGTAAAGTGTTTGCTCATCATTACAGAGGAATGAAGTTGATAGCTCAACAATCATAAGTTAAAATTTCTCTTCCTGCTTAGAGATACATCAGCGACAATCTTTAGAACTGTTCATATTTTTCCTGTTTTTGAACTGACAAAGAGTAAGCTCCCTAAGATTTTCTCCTTTTTCTGTTCGGACAGACCTTTATCTTTTCCTCTTTTGACCCCTAGTCCTCATCAAAGTCCCCTCGCAATGTTTTTTAATGAATCTCACAGTCACAGGTCTAACGTTTGTGTTTTGTGTGCTCTTTACATGTGGGCAGTGGCACCTGCTTTACAATCTTCACAGGTATAAACATTTGACAGAATTATGGAGTGTCGGCTTTGCCTAAAGTTAGGTAAGTGGCTAACAACTTTAGTTTCAGATGAGTTTCGATTCCATACAATCCTAAATCTACTTTGAATCTCCAAGGGGGCTTTTGTCAGGTACATCAAATCTACTAATGATAACCCCTATCACAACAAACTCTGTTTCCTACCTTGCTTTTAGTAGTCTTTGGTTCATTCATGAACCAAACTCCACCAGTTCTTTTTAAGTTTCAGACTCTATTTTTGCTCAGTCCTGAGATACTGATTCAACTGGATCTCCACCGTTGATGAATGCTAATCTCCTAAAGATGGAATAGATCCCAACCCAAACCCCACCAAGGGAAATAAAATATGTCTCTTGTCTCTGTTACATAATGATAAAATATTGTAACTGAGATTAGGTTTGGCAATTAGTTTAACACTTAAGCTCAAGTGTCAGGAACATATTTATATAAGAAGATACCCTGGATGAAAATCATTGTCAGCCATAACGATTACTGGTGCCAACCAATGTCATCCTGATCGTTGGGTGTTTTTCCATGTTAAATTTTATAAGCAAAGTACTGACATGTTGTGTCAGTCTTAACCATAAAATGAGAAAACAATTTGCAGCAAAGATGCTGTGAGGTTGCAGTATCAGGTTCAGCTAATGAGCAACCCTCTTTCACCATGACAAGTTGCCATATACAAGATCTAACATTGGCAGCTAGAAAGCAACAAAAACTTTCCCGGGAACTTCATCTATAATACTTTCTTCTATTAAATAGGAAATGTTAAAAATGAATGACTCAACATAGGAATGAACAGTTGTGTAACTGGAAAAGCATACCTAATTTGACCTCAAAAAGAGGAGGCTAACAGATAAGGAAGAACCAAAAAGCAATGGACCCCGAGGTTTTGAAAAAAATCAAGCATAATCAGGCATTATTCTTTTGAGAAATGTAATTGGTGAAGATTCTTGAGGGGCAAGTTCGTCAAAAGCAATGTAATTTTGCTCCTTATGGTAAACATGGCAGACTGTCATTATTGTCTTCATCAGACGCCAATTCCATGTAGCCTCATTCAGATACTGTCATCAACATGCAAAGAGAACCTCCATTAGCATCTTCTGGGAGACTTAGTACATGACCATAATCTTGTTCTACATTGCTTTAGCTAATTCTTTACTTACACCCTTCACCTATTTTTTGAAGATTTTTTCTTTTTTTTTTTCTGGTGATAATTACATCAAATTTTCAATTGTAGAAAAAGTAATTTCTGATCTAACATCAAGAAGAAAAGGGCAGGGTGATGAACTAAGTATATATATAAAAACCACTGCTTGTCATACCGGTCCCCAGTTCTCTTGAATAGACTTATGGGCTGCTCGTAGATTATAGCTTGGTATCCTTGAAGAAACATGATGGGGAATGTGGACATTGATATCATGGCAGAGGATCTCAATCCTGTCAAATATATAAAAATTCGGATCCAAGAAGAGGTAATAAACAGGATTTTGAATAAGAGAAGAGGGAGGAGGCCTTCCATAAATATGATGTCTGATAAAGCTAATTCTACCATCTAGTTTAGTCAGCTTCAGCGACACATGATGGCTAGTCAAATAAAGGTCAATAGAAGAGTATATTAGGAGCAGTATTATATTTACCAACGAGGGTAATCACAATGCACTGTTCCATTCAGCTGAGCCTGAGCTGCATTCCATTCATCTGAAGATTTGAAGGGTATATGAGGAGCAGTGTGATGCACCATTGTGAAAGTACTCATCTGTCCATTTTAAGAAACCAAAATTGCTGTAATTGAAAACAGACATTAACTAAAGAACTATTACAAATAGGTCAGACAAAAGAGGGAAATTGGGAAAAAAGCCCTGGATGTGGAAGATAGAAATGTGCATGCCATTTATCATGTAATTAACC
Source organism: Theobroma cacao (assembly GCF_000208745.1). Taxonomy (NCBI): domain Eukaryota; kingdom Viridiplantae; phylum Streptophyta; class Magnoliopsida; order Malvales; family Malvaceae; genus Theobroma; species Theobroma cacao. The sequence continues at coordinate 1,587,089 of NC_030858.1, forward strand.
ATAAAGAAATCACGCCTAATGAGCTCTCGATTTGGCTTCAGTATAACAAAGAAGCAAAAGCTCACTGCTCTTGCATGATTGAAACACACAACCATGAAGAGAATATTATTAGTAATTTACGAGAAATAGTAAACAAAATTATAAAAGACACCCACTTCAGGCAGCAGCTTTTAAGCATTAATTTGGCCAAATATTTGACCAAAAGAGATAAGATCGGCTTTCCACATGATAACATCACCTTATAAGTTAAATATAAGGTTTAAAAAACTGATATAGAGTTTTACCAAATATCAAATCTTATCCAACAATATTTGCCTGTTTAAGATGTTTAAACTCATAAAATATGAGACCAGAAAGTAGCATTACCCAAAAGTGATAGCCCAGCCACGGCATTAGCCAAAAATTAATCCATCCTATGATTCCTGTCTTGTAGATGATCAACGGCCATCCAATTGCCATAAATGCAAAAACACAAGCCAAACTGGTCTTCACCCTTTTGACTTCGTTTGGTCTGAACTTGTTCAAATCAAAGTGCCAGATCAACCTACACATCAAATATGCAGATGTCTCATTAAGAAGATGAAATAGTGGAAGTGAAATGTGCTAACTCATTAAAAAGAAATGTGGGCACTAAGGTTCAAAAAGGTTAAAATACCAAAGCAACCAACTATTTGCATTACATACCAGTGAGCTATGGACATCCAAGGCCGAAATGGGCCATATCCAAAGATAATTGCCTTGCGTAAAAAAGGAGAAGTCTCAAACTCTTCCTCCCAAACTGGGTGCCAAGCAGTGTCTTCAGATAGCCTACAGATATGAATAACGAACAAAATTTTTTAAGTTAAGAATACAAATAAGAGATGAATAGTTCAGTGGAAGTCAAGAACAAGCATAATTACAATGTATGAAAGAGGAAAAGCAATGGAATTTGATAGAAGTTGAAAGCCACACTAGCCACCTAAGTAACAATCAGTATTAAACAACTTGGGTAGAAATTCAAGTGTTCACACTACATAAGGGTAACAAGATGAAAAAGGTGCTAATCATCCAAAAGGGTAGGGGACTCCTCCCTAAGAAAGAAATCAAGCACATATGCAGCAAAAATTTATTTGCATTTCTGTATTATATATGTTCCTGTGTATAACCAGTGATATCAAATGACAGATTGAAAAGCAACATTCTCCAGTTAATCATTTGAAAGAATCTGACAAAAATTTCAGATCAGTAACTAGGGCACACTCTTTATTCTACGAGGGCTATTTGTTCATTAACGTGGAATATTGAGAGAAGAAAACGTAAGTCTTGCAAAAGAGAGTGGTTTCAAGATGCTGATACATAGTAGGCGCATTCCTCATAATGACATTGAAAACACAATACTAGGACAGTATACTAACAAAACGGGTTCTATTAGAAAGAAAAATGAAACAAAAAAGTATCATACTTACATGTTTGTCTTTGCATGATGCCGATCATGCTTAAACCGCCATGGCTCATATGGGTATATTAGTGGCAGAAAGGCCAGGGTTCCCACAAAGTCTTCCAATAATTTGTTTTTGGAGAATGATTTGTGAGCACAATCATGGCCTATAACAAAAAACTAAAGAAATGGGAGGGGAATAAGAAAACAAAAGAAGTTGGCATTGAAGTATATTGAGTTTGCATTTATAATAAATAAAGATTAATATTAAAATATAACATGCGGAGACTGTAAAGAAGCTCACCCCAGTTATTGCTGTCCCTGTCCATGCCCAAGCCAAAGGAAGTAGATACCATGGGGCTTTTGAAATCATGAAGATCCCCAATGCATAGGAAGTGACAGATATTAAAACTGATGTCCATGCTTTCACATCATCAATCTCAAACACCTTACAAAAAAAAATTGGGAAGAAAAAAGGAAATGAATAAAGAGATTTATTATTTAAATAATGGCATATATACATTCAAGTTCATAATTTCAATTCCGTTTAAAAACAATAATATTCATGCTTATTTTTTCTTTAGTTCAAAGTATCATGGTATGGTATAAAGAAGTAAAACTTCCTTAAACACCTTGACTCCAGTTTTCCTTGAAATAAAAAAACCTTTTACCATAATTAACAGCTGACATCTGGTTATGAGCACATATCTCCAACCATGAAAGGAGCAATGTCTCAATTGTTAAATAAAGTTAGCTGGTTACACAATCCTGCTTATACAGATGAACATATGGCCTAAAAGTTCGCTCAGCAGTAAGCCCAAAATGGCAAAACATTATACTTTGGACCACATTCAGGGAAAAAGATATAAATAAGCAAGAAGCCATCAGAAAATATACCTTTTTTGGAAGGGTGTCTAGTACATCCTTTAATGTAACATTATCAAGAAGTGGCTCTCCAATTTGCCTGAAGCCATATCTCTCTGCTAACTGTTTTCTGTACTCAGCACTGTCTGCTGAAGATGGTGTTACCGGAACTGCCACAGCTTGAATGACTTTAGTCCTTTTCATGGGAATTAAATCCTTTTTATTACTAATTCCCTTGAGTAGAAGGCTGTCCCACTTCAAATGACAGATACTTGCTAATGGAAAAAAAGGAGAAAGGCATTAAAAAGCTAAAATACTGGTAACAAGAGGATATTACATAGAATGACAGAAAATAGGATGCATACTACACTAAATGCTAATCATACATGTGAGAAGCCTAAAACCTCTGAGGCTGTAGAAGATTTTTAAACATGCAAACTGAAAGGACTGCATCGATTATGAAACCATTAAGCTTAATGGCATTTAGCTCAAGAAGTATGCTCCTTAATTTATGTCATATCGGAGATAAACTAGTTCTCATAAATCCATGTAGTTTTTGGCAAGACGCTGCACATGGGATATGATAAACTACAAAAAGCTAGCCACTGCTCCACTTGAAGTTGTTTCAATTGAGTGTATTGCCATCCATTGTTTCAAGTAAGGTAAGTTGGTATCTACAAATGATCCAGATAATCTTCTGGTGATTAACTAATTGCTGGTCCCAACATAGAAGGCAGTAGGAGGAGTGATCTGGACAGAATCCATTGAGTGGCTTCTCTGAAGACTTTAAACCTTAAAGCATGTTCTTGCAACCCCCTCCTCACCAACCCACACCCTATGCCTCGTCTAAATAGGTAACACAAGAAAAGGAACTCTTTTCATATCAGGCAAAAGGCTGTTTGAAGTTTTACTAGCTACAGACAAAGACTTTTATTTACAATAGAGAGCATCTAGATAGTGGTTTCATTGTTGCCAGTTTGCTTGATAATGTACCCCATGTCCATTTTTCCAGACTAGTTTATTTTGCAAGCAAATTGCAGTCATTGCATGCGTATGATCCTTGAGACTTGTTCTCATAAAACTTCTACTTGTTTGTTACACTTTAGCTTCAAATTTTCGCAGTGAAAGCTTGATTCTTCTTTTATTTTTATTTTTTGATAATTGGAATCAGATATACTAATAATTTTAATGCAGGTGACTAAGGCACAGCGTCAAAGGTTTTTATATCCAACTCACTTGAAATTGAATTGCCATAGTCAACCGAGAATGCAGCTCATAACAAGTACAACGAAAAACGCTAACTGAAGAAATACATCAAATTAGCAAAACCCAAATCACCAAATGAACCAAAAACCACATTAAGTAGACAATAGCTCGCATCTCTTGAGCTTCATAGAAAAGATTAGAGAGAGAAAGAAAGTTGAATACCTGGAGAAGAATGGGTAGCAATTCTTTGACTCCTAATTGGCCTTTGACAAGGACCCTGAAAATCAAAGCAATAAAGGAACGAAATTTAGAAGTAAAACGTAAAATCAACGAAAGAATAAATTTTTAGACAGATTGAAGGAACAGAACATACCAAGCAAAGGAACATAGAATCTGCAATTTTGCAAGCCATGGGAACAGAAATGCAGAGCGCACCCAGCTTCAGAGCGCACCGTCCTTCCCTTCCCTTCTTAAGAAGGCCTTAAATGAATGTGAAGAGAAGAGGAAGTAGAAGAAGGGAGGAGGGAAATAGATAGGCTTTTTAAGCCCTTTCTAAGGACAAGTTGACAAAGGGACAAAAGAGAGTCTGTGAAAAGACATTGAACCTCTCAAATGTTAAAGACTTGAGAGAAAGGACATAACAATAACAATAACTACCGCAACGTTCAGACTTTGTGCTTGTGTGTCTCTTGCTCTCTTACCGCCTCTTTCTGTGGATAGCAATCCACGAGTCGTGCACTGATGGCTACCATTCATGGCTTCTTGGATTTTTTTTCCTTATTTCTTTGTTAATGTAAAATGAGGCTATATATGCCCATGTTTATCTCTTAATTATATTTCCTAAAATGTGTAAAAGAAAAATGAACCATGCTACAATATTTAAACTGCTTGTCTTTCCTTATTCTTATCGGCACTTCTTCAACGAATCAAATAATCTTTAGCAGTACATTTTGTTTTGGTCGATGAAATTAAGGATGCGTGCATCACATGCCATGAAAATGGACATTTTGTCACATTTTCCTACTGCCCAAGTATTTGCACTAGTTTCGTACTGCAAGAATGTTCTTCCTCTCGGCCTAACACATTGAATTGAAAGCACGAATTGCGTGATAAATTTGCTCCATTGATAGTCACCCACTGCTTAAAGTATTTCTCAATCCATTTCCTACCCATTATCATTGAACTCAAGCCATCAAAACGGCAGAAGCGCCCAAGTTGAGGTACTTTGACAAACATTTTCTATTCTATCCTTCATCAGCCAATGAATGAATGAGAGTAACGTCGGTCACTGTTTTGTGTCAAAAAAATTGACCACCGTCCTTGTCTGACCCCATTGAAGGGGCGACCTCGTGGGAGATGAGGTTTGTGAAAACGGAAAAAAGAACATGTGATCCCCAAGAATTGACCAATCCATCGTGGTGTTTAGACATCAAACATCAAACATCAAAAGCAATGGCGATCAAAGGTTTACAGGTGTGACAATCAAGAAGTAGCTAATAAGCTTCACAGCCATGGATCGAAGTTCCTTCTTTTAACAAAAAATATATCAAGGCCACTGGTGCTGGAAAATGGCGCCCCCTGCAGGCTGTCTACTGGCAACTGAAATTTTTAACTACATATAAGAGGAAACTGGTCTAACAGCTACTAGTGTTTTGATTGCAGGCTACCATGGAATAGTTATTCCTATAAACATTTTGGTAGAACCTGAGAAGAAATTTCCTGTGCCACTACTTTGGCATAACATAAAATAATGATAAAATTATTGAATGCTTAAAGTAATGATAAATTTATTTTAAACCATAAAATAGTTAATAAATGGTTTGATGCGTTTGCTACCCTGTGCAATGATGATTTACTTAGGTAGAGCTCCAAATCTAAAGTTCAGTTTGGGGCAATTTATTTACTGTGATGGGACTTTGCATGCAGATCCATCATGATTTGATCTCCTACTTGTTGAGTTGGGCGGCCCTCTAAGCCTCACAAGGTTGCAACTATCATGTCCTGGAGGCCATGATCGTCCCTTGGGTCTCAAGGATTGTAAATTGTTATTTCAGATAATTTATACTTATGGCGTGCCATTGATGTCATGGTGAGAGATTTTATTTATATCTAACATGAAATTAAGAACCAAAAAAGAACAAATGTAAGTATTCAGGTTGCAATATCATCCTCATCCTGGCACGATCCACATTCAAAAAATTCACAGACGACTCAATCTCCAGTTTTGACATTGCCAATTGAGTTTCCAGAGGACTGTCATAATGTGGGTGCTTTCAGTTTAAAAGCCTTTCTTCCCAGCTGATTCTCATTCACCTTGAACTTGTCATTGTTTCATACCTTGCCTTCCATAGCATAATCCTGAAGGAATGGCTAGTAATGGCTACATGGGCATTTACTCTTCAACTTATATCCGAAAAATTCCAGCCCAACAACTCAACCTTTATTAAATTTATTGGTATTCTTTGTACCTTGTGATCAACCAACAACTTGAAAGTAACCAATCTTGAACTTGAATTAATGCTAGACATACTTGTATGACTTTGCAGGGGTAGATTGAAACTGTTACCAGAGATAGACTTGTACATAGCGTGGAAGAATAATGAATACGAAAAGGAAGGAGAAAGGAACAGAAACTTTCCTTTGTCGGGTTTTCTAGAGCCCCAACAAGTTTTACATATATAAAAACAAGAAAAAAAAAAACGAGAAATAACTTTTTTTATAATAATATTTTAAAAATAATTATTAAAATAAATTTAATTATCTTTAATTATATTCAATTATGACTTGATAAAAATATTTTAAATAAATTAAACTATTCATCACAATTATTTTTAATTTGTGTCTCTGATTTCTATCTTTCACTATCCCATTTTTTAAGATTTTATCGATTTCTCTGTTCAACATTTATTTATTATATTTTCGATTTCTCTCTCATGCGTTTTTAAAATTTTCTTTCTTACACTTTTAAGACACTAAGCAAATAGATTCATCACAATTATTTCCGCCTTTGATTTCTCACTTACCATCCCACTCTCTCAGATTTTATCAATTTCTCTCTTCAGCATTTATTTGTTATGCTTCCGATTTTTCTCTCATGAGTTTTTAGATTTTTATTTCTTACACTTTCAAGATACCAAACAATAGTTTTGATGTACTTAGGTAAGTGGTTATTTGAAAATTTTAATTTTTAAATATTTTAGATAAAATTAAAACGGTAAAAATGATTACAGCTGTTTGAAATAACTTTTAATTGAATCAATTCGAGACTTAAATACTAATAAACTCAAAATTTTAAAATTTATAAATCTAAATTTTCAGAGAATTTTTTTTTATTTTTAGTCAAAATAGGTATTTTAGATAAAAATTTGTATTTTGATTTATGAAAACATGTTAGAAATACTTTAATCGATGTCAAATTGTCAAAATAACAAAAAGATATAAAGAGAGTTGAGAGAAAAAAACAAAAAGATATAAAAGAGTTATTAGGTTTTGAAGTTTTAGTTCGTAAGTAATAATAATATTTTAAATATTAAAGTGTAATAAAATATTTTTAAATATGATGTATAATAATAATATTTTTTTAATATAACGTGTAATAATAATATTTTTTTTTTCAATACGGCGTGTAACAATTTTTTTTAATCATGACGTGTAACATATTTTTGTATATGATATATAATAATAATATTTTTTTTAATATAAAGTATAACATATTTTTTTATATAATTTGTAATAATTTAATCATGATATGTAATATATTTTTATACATAATGTGTAATTTTATAACGTATAATTTTATTAATAATAATTTTATTCAATTTAATTAAAAATAATTAAAAGCACTTTATCTTAAAGGTTATTTTAGAAAAGGTCTCAAAATGAAAACACAACACAAAAGGGTAAAACAACGTACGTAAAACCGCATGGCGGTGGATGAATGTGAAGTAGGTGTCGGACAGAGATGGTGTCCACGTCACAGAGGGCGCGCAGGTGGGTGACAAGTGACAAATTCTCCTTGTCAGCTGCAAAGCTGAAGCCTAAGACTTGCCCTTTTTAAGTACACAAACAAACTAACAAACTCTTTGGCTCTCTCAATTCTATCAAATCAAATCATTGTTGTGAAATCCTTTTGGTTTTCAGCATCAAACAACATATACTACAAGAAAAGAAACACACCCACCAAACCATTTCCTTCAACCGCAAGGCTAAAGCGCTTCAATTTAATTCGAATAACTGTCACATCCCAACGGATAAAACAAATAGAATTTTCATTATTCAACTTTCAACAAACTCCCTTCTTTCAAGGACAAGGTCTGTTCTTTCTTCTTTTGTTTTGAATGTTTATTGTTTTGTTGCTTAACTGTTTTGGAGTCTGATTAAGTTATTGTTTTTTTTTTATAAGGATTCTGGAGCAAAGACATGGCCTTGTTTCGTAAACTCTTTTACAGGAAGCCACCTGATGGCCTTCTGGAGATCTGTGAACGTGTCTACGGTGCGTTTGGTCTTCTTGTCTTTGTTCAAATTTGTGTCTTTTCATTGGGATTATTAAAAAGTCAATGTTTTTTAGTGGAATTCAGTTCTCTAACTTTTTTGAAATGTGGAAAAATTGGTCACTCATGAAATGATTGATATTTGGGTGATTAAATACGATTTTTGAAAAGATTGCTGTTTTTTAGAATATGGGTCCTGTTTGGTTGCTTAGGAAATTCGGGAAAGAAATGCAAAGTTTGAATTTTGAATTCTCTGTTTCAGTGTTTAGAAGGAGGGAAAAAAAGGAAACATTAGAGTTTAGTCTATTGGGCAATTTAATCTGTTGAAAATTGAAAAAGTAGCTGTGTATCTTTCATGTCTGACAATTTGTGTGTGCTGGGGTGGCATATAGTTTTTGATTGCTGCTTTACTACTGATGCTTGGGAAGAAGAAAACTACAAAGTCAACATAACAGGAATAGTTAGTCATCTTCAAGATCACTTCCCCGATGCATCATTCTTGGTCTTCAATTTCCGGGAAGGAGAAACGCAAAGCCAGATGGCTGAATTCTTATCCAAGTATGATATGACGATAATGGATTACCCTCGTCAATATGAAGGGTGCCCGTTACTCGCAATGGAGGTGTTCCACCATTTTTTGAGATCATGTGAAAGTTGGCTCTCACTTGGTCAGCAAAATTTGCTTCTAATGCATTGTGAACGAGGTGGTTGGCCGGTCTTGGCTTTCATGCTGGCTGCATTGCTGTTATATAGGAAGCAGTACAGTGGAGAGCAGAAGACGTTGGACATGATATACAGGCAAGCTCCCCGTGAGCTTTTGCAGTTGCTGTCACCTCTGAATCCAACTCCTTCACAGTTGAGGTATCTACAGTATGTCTCGAGGAGGAATGTGGCCTCAGAATGGCCTCCTCTGGATCGAGCTCTCACCTTGGATTGCGTCATTCTTAGATACATTCCTAATTTTGATGGAGAAGGAGGCTGCCGTCCAATATTTCGAATATATGGACAGGATCCTCTTCTTGTTGCTGATAAAACTCCAAAAGTTTTGTACTCAACTCCTAAAAGAAGCAAATTTGTCCGGCATTATAAGCAGGTAATATCACATTTTTCTTGTCTTCTCTATCAGTTTGCATTCTCATTCCCCTCCTCCCCCTTTTTTGTTATTAAAGGGAAAACGGTTGACATTCCTCATATCTTTTGAGGATTTAAAAGCTTGTCACACATCTAATTTTCCACAATGTTAGTAAAATTTGACAATCTTGGGACTAGTGTGGAAGACTAGTAAATGGATGTATGGCCCTTTTTTCTTAGGTGCTTCTGTTGTTAATTAGGTTACATCTGCTACATTCAACCCTGTTCTTGAAACTCAAACTTGGGGAGTTATACTCTAATACATATGTTGTATTGTGAAAAAGTCAATAGTTTTTGTAACACTAATCTCCTCAGTGTATGTATAGACACATAACCCCAGTGTTGCCTGGGCATATGCTTACTCTTATTGTCACATCTTCTTTTATATGTACCTACTGTTTGATTACTCTAGAGCATGTGATTGTCTAACCTCTTACTATTTTACTGCAGAAAGAGTGTGCGTTAGTTAAAATTGATATAAATTGCCATATTCAAGGTGATGTTGTGGTTGAGTGTATCAACTTGAATGATGACATGGAAAGAGAGGTGATGGTATTCAGGGTTGTGTTTAACACTGCTTTCATAAGAGCAAACATTTTGATGCTCAATCGTGATGAGATTGATATATTGTGGGATGCTAAGGAGCTGTTTCCAAAAGAATTTAGAGCTGAGGTATATAGTTTTCATACATTTTGTTTGCAATGTTGTGGTTCTTTTTTTTTCTTTTTCTAATAAAACGTTGCCCTGTGGATGAAGATTCTTTTCTCAGAAATGGATGCTGCTTCTTCCATTATTTCCATGGATTTTCCTTCCTTTGAAGAGAAAGAAGGTCTTCCTATGGAAGCATTTGCCAAAGTTCATGAAATCTTTAGTCATGTTGACTGGTCAGATCCTAGGGCAGATGTTGCATTTAACATGCTTCAACATATAGGTGCATCAAATATTGTCCAAGAAAAGTCTGACAGTGATAGGAATAGCAGTGTGGATCTCAGCCCTCGGCTGCGGAGATTAAGTTCTAAAACACTTCAGGATGAAACAAAGCTCACAGTATCACCACGTAGCCCAAGGAGTCCTGCATCTATCGGTATGAAGATTCTATCTGCATTCTCACAAATTTCATCTCTTGATTCTGATACAAGTAAGGAGGCTAAGCCCCAAGACTCTCGCATTGAACCATTCAGTCAGTCTGATGTCATGCACCAACAAAATAACCAGTCTACTGCAGGGCCACTTTTGCATGATTCTGTGTCATCTGTTTGTCAGGTCAGTCATCTAACTGCAGCATCTGCAGATGCAGTAAATGATTCTCCAGCTGTGTTACATAAACCGAAAGCTGTTGAAACTAAAAGCATTTCAGTTTCTCCACAAACACCTTTATCTGCTCCAGTTCAACCTCCCTCTACTTCTAGTGCAACAAAAGCTCTTCCTCATCCCCCACCACCTCCACCATTTCCAACTCCTCTTTCTTCAGCATCAGAACCGCCAAAGTCTTCACCTGCTATAGAAATTGGAACTTACTTACAAGAAGGCCAGTCTGCATTAGCCAAAGATGCTCTTGTAGACAAGACTCCATTTGCAGCAACCACTTCAAAGGCTTCCTCTTCTTCCACCTCTCCAGCCCTTGCAATAGCTTCAACTGTGCCACCTCCTTTAACACCAACTCGCAAGGAGGACCCAGGTATTAGAGGGAGCCCTCCTGCAGCCCCTCCACCTCTTCCAGCACCACCTTCGAAAGAGAATCAAACTATCAGTGGCGTACATCTGGAAGCATCTCCATCTTTAGAGGAAAATTTAGCTTTTAGTGCTAGAATTCCAGCAGCACCTACACCTCCTCCTGCATCTCCCTTGAATGAAATTGCAGCTGTTAGAGATGGACCTCTTGCAGTTCCGCCCCCACATTCTCCTCCAGCAACTGTTAGAGCTGGGTCCCCTGCAGCTCCTCCACCACCACCTCCTCCTCCAATGCCACCTTTGAATGAAAATTTAGCTTCTGGATCTGCACCTTCTCCACCTTCTCTTCATTCCAGGCAAGCAGCAAGTCCTGCAGCTTCATCATCGGCACCCCCACCACCTCCTCCTCCAATGCCACCTTTGAAGGAAAATTTAGCTTCTGGATCTGCACCTCCTCCACCTCCACCACCTCCTCTTCATTCCAGGCAAGCAGCAAGTCCTGCAGCTTCATCATCGGCACCCCCACCGCCACCGCCACCTGCCCCTGTCTTGTCATCAAGTTCTTCTCAAGTTCCTGCTGCCCCACCACCTCCTGCTCTCTTTCCTAAAAAGACAAATGGTGTTTCTCTGGAACCTCAGGCTGTAGGTAGAGGATCTTCAGCTCCTGCACCACCACCTTTTAGTCCTTCCACAAATTCAAAGAGCAGACTTTTGTCACGTACTATTAGTTCAAAGGGTCATCAGACCAAGAAACTAAAGCCATTGCATTGGTTGAAGTTATCTAGAGCTGTGCAGGGTAGCCTATGGGCTGAAGCACAGAAGTTGGGTGAAGCATCTAAGTATGTGCTGCTCTGCTGCTAAGTTTCGATTCTTTTTTTCCCTTTTAAATATCCTTTAGGGCTATGGTCTTTTACTTGTTTCTTTTTAATTCATTGGATTTATTAACCCTCGTTGTAGGGCTCCAGAGATTGACATGTCAGAGCTTGAGAATCTTTTCTCAGCAGCTACTCTGAATACAGATCGTGGTGGAAAATCAAGTTCACATACCGCACGTGGGCCAAAATCTGATAAAGTGCAACTGGTAATGCATTTTTGGTATTTAAGTGATACAGTTGTTTATTCAATTGCTTGTTTCATCGATGTTACCATCTGTTGTTTAAATTCTAAATAGTGTACAATCTAACCTTTGGCTGAATGCCATAATTATTAAATAATAAGTGCAGTTTCCATCCATCTGCTTGTCATTGCTTATCTGCCTTATTCCAAAGAAATTATGAACCATGTAAAACTGCTGTAGATGGGAAACTTGGATCCTGAAAATGAACCAGGATACTTCTATTCTTTTAGTATGATTCACATAAGAAATGCAAGCTTTCAGTCTGAGACATACTCACACATGAACCAAGACTTTATATCGTGGGCTGCTTGTTGATGATAACCATATCATGAACCTTATTATTATATCTTTAGGATGCTTTTGTTCAGTATCTTTCCTTCTTGCAGATTGACCACAGAAGAGCATATAATTGTGAAATCATGCTTTCAAAAGTGAAGGTGCCCTTGGCTGACTTAATGGTAGGTTGACAAGTATTGTTCACAGCTTGTAACTATTTACTTCTCTAAATTGTTGTCATGCAACCTTACTTTTGGCTACTTGTAATCCTCAAATCAACTTGCTAACTCATATCCTATCATTGGACTGCATTTTATCCTTTTATGGTTTTGCTTCTTATCAATCTTTGCTTCCTTGCCTCTTTTTGCTTAACAGATGTATATATATTTGTAACAACTCAGTCATCCAGACTGCCTATGGTTTCAAATTGTGTGAAAATGGTATCAAGTTTTGGTGGACGTGAAAAGCGTAGCTTATTTGCAGCTTTAAGGAGAAAAGCTTGCAGAGCTGCTATTAATATTGGTATAGGGGCTGCACAAACTATTTTATTAATAAAAACTCAGTTTGCACCTGTAGCTATTGTTAATATAAAGAGTCATAAAATGTGCATGCTAAATCCCAGTCTATTGAAGTTTCCAAATTTTACTTGGACAAAAAAAAGCTCTCTAACAACTAAAGGTATAGAGTACTGCTGCACAAGTTGTTATTGATAAAACCTGCAAATTTTATGAATAAAATTCATCTGATCTAAAAATATATATGTATTTTTCTGGATTTCTCAGTATACTGGAGGTAAATACTACATTCACTATTTAAAAGGTACAGACCTTTAGGTTTTCATGATGGAATCATCAATAATTTGCTCATTTAGAAATGCGCCCTTGACTATGTTTGTGCTATCAAATGCAGGTCTCAGATTTTGGTAAGTCCTTAATAGATGGATTTTCACTCAATAAGCACAAATATCCAATTGCATGCACGAATGCATCTCTTTGAAATATGGGTTTGCTTAAAAAGGAAAGAAGTTGTGATATGTGAATATGATGAACAATCTGTTAATCGTTCAGACCATAAGGGTAGTATCTCTTGCTTGTTAACCTTATGCCTTTTAGTGAAACTTTTGCAGAGTTCGGTGCTTGCCTTGGAGGATTCAGCATTGGATGTTGACCAGGTTGATAACCTCATAAAATTTTGTCCTACCAAAGAGGAGATGGAAGTACTAAAGGTGAAATGAATCATTGTTATTGGGTTAATACTAGTGTTATCTGTTCCATGAGTTATAATTGCATTCATAACTCCTTTGTGCAGGGCTATACTGGAGAAAAGGAGAAGTTAGGGAAATGTGAACAGGTTGGGATTTTTTTGCTACTTCCTTATATGTTGTTTATTTGTTGTCAGCTGAGTCTCTTCTCAAAATTATGAGTTGTTCTTAGGTAGAATACTTTCTGTTGGATATCATAATTCGTCATCAACTGAAAAGGGATATTTGAACTATCCAATCTGGCATTCACTTGAATAAATCAATTTACAATCCTATGTTTCTCTATTTCATATTGTTGGCTGATACTTTCACATACAGCATTAATTCAAACTACTAAATTCTAAATTAGCTACTTATGAATATTATGAAACCTTGGATGGTAAAGCACGAGAAACATGTCAAGTCTTCTTCTATCTCTTGTCTTTGAGTGAGGTTGGTTTTCTTCTATTAGGTTGGTATTTGTGTAAAATTGGGAATGGAACTTGTTAATTTAGTTGCTATGATGAACCTATTTCCATCTGCTTGACTAGGATGTTATTCTTTGCTACATGAGATGTGAAATAAGTGGTGATTAACCCTCTGGTTTTTTCAGTAGTACATCATGTATTTTCTGTATGCTCTCCGGTACCTTTTGTTAGTGTAAGAGGGGAGAAGACGAGAGGAAAGGTGTTGGGCCCTTACTACATCTCTAGACATTCCAAGTTTCAATTTTTTGTGTTTTGAATCACTCTCTGCAATAATGTTGGAAAGATTGGAAGTTTTGATGTATTTTGTTGTGAATTATTCTGTTCAGATATTAGCCACCTGGATTCAGCTTCTATAGCAGCTCATTATAGAGAACGAAATTTTTACCAAAGATATCTTCTTTTAGCATCATTAATGGATCAATGTGTTTCTTTGACCTCTGAAACAGTTCTTCTTGGAGTTAATGAAAGTTCCCAGAGTAGAATCCAAGCTCAGGGTTTTCTCTTTTAAGATACAGTTTGGCTCCCAGGTTTGATCAAAATCTGTATCCAAGTTCCAAGTTCCAAGTTCCCAGATGTTCTTGGCCTTTCTTTGTTACTTATCTGGCCTTGAATTGTTTTTTAGGTTTCTGACCTCAGATGTAGCCTTAATGTTGTAAACTCCGCAGCAGAGGAGGTAAGTTACAATTTTTTTGCTTGCATTCTTCTTTGTGGAACTGCTTTAGATATTTAAGATTGAAATCACATTAATGTCAAAACTTCTTTCATCAGATCAGAAATTCTGTCAAATTGAAGAGAATCATGCAGACAATTCTTTCATTAGGAAATGCTTTGAATCAGGGAACTGCAAGGGGTGAGTTAATTACATTTTGTCTGGTATTGGAACTATGCTAATGCACTATCATACATGAATATCATCAACATTAGGAGGCATCATAATTGACTGTGAAATTTAGATCAATTATGTATCCTTGTAAATGGGAGTGGCTGAGGCTCCAATGTGCATCAGGAACTTTAGTGCTAAATACATTTGCTTATATGTGCTAATGATCAGCTTTTGGGTAACACCCTTAAAATATTGTTTCCTACCTTTCTACTTGGAAAATTCTTTAAACCATCTATCTTTTTTTTTTTTTCCATTTTTGTCACTCGACTTTTCACTGCATTATCAAGTCTTTCATGTCTTTGGCTTGGTTACCTGACCTTTAATGCTGCTGTAGCTTAAGATTTCTTTGAGTTTTAAGTTACAGTCAGGTGTTTATATTTTCATTGTGAATTAAAATGTATTACAGTTAGCTTCGAATTCTTTATTTATATATTTGATTTATTTTCTTTTTTTCTTGACAGTTGTCCCAACTCCTGTTTTTCTAATTCTTCTTTAATGATGTCAAAAAATTTTGCATCTTTTATTCAATGCCCAAATTTTTTAGGTTCTGCTGTTGGATTTAGGTTGGACAGTCTTCTTAAACTAACAGAGACACGTGCACAGAACAACAAGATGACTCTCATGCATTACCTTTGCAAGGTACAAGTTGTGACTGATCATTTGGATTTCTTGTGACCTTAATCACAACCTTTATTTATTAATTTAAAGTATATATGAACCTGTACTCATTTCTTTTCTCCTAACTTATTTTCTTGAATCTGGTAGCAGTCTATAAAAAGTTTAACGTAATTAGTTGGGCATAATAATTCTAAAAAATAAACTGCAGGTCCTTGCTGATAAGCTTCCAGATCTACTAGACTTTTCAAAAGATGTTTCCAGTTTAGAACCTGCATCAAAGGTATGTTACTTGCTCTTAGTGAAAACAATTTTAAGAAGATAGAAGTTGAAGCTAGCATCTTGGCTGATGTGTGGTTCCTATAGATACAACTGAAATATCTAGCAGAGGAAATGCAAGCCATAAGTAAAGGATTGGAGAAAGTTGTGCAGGAACTGTCCAGTTCCGAAAATGATGGGCCTGTGTCAGAAAATTTTCGTAAGGTAATTTAAGAAAATAATCTGACATGTTTTAAATTGGCGTAAACACATAATCTTCTTTTCTTTGTTGATGTTTTCTTTTGTTGTCCAGACTTTAAAGGAGTTCCTTTGTTTTGCCGAAGCTGAAGTAAGATCCCTGGCTTCACTATACTCGGGGGTGGTATGTCTCTAGCTCTTGTTGTGAAGAGTACCATTCCTACAAATGTTGATCGTATTAAACCATTTATTATCTGAGGTCTATATTGACAGGGTAGAAATGTGGATGCATTGATTCTTTATTTTGGAGAAGATCCAGCTCGCTGTCCCTTTGAACAAGGTATTTGATAGTTGTGATCAGTTTGTACTGCTACTCTCATTTGACTGCGGATTATGCAAAAAGTAAAACCTTTGACTTTAATCTAGTTCAAAAAGGAAGAATGAAATTGAAAATAAATGAAAAGGGGAAGCTTAGTCTGCTTTGAGTCTATAATGCTTTCATATCTCTGTTTGTTTGTTAACAGTTATATATTATTCTTCTGAACTACTGCTGTTTGCTGCAGTTATTTCAACTCTACTCAATTTTGTGAGGATGTTCAACAAAGCTCATGAAGAGAACTGCAAGCAGCTTGAGCAGGAAATGAAAAAGTCGGCAGAAAGCGAGAAGTTGAAGATGAATGCTTCACAGAAGGAATCAGAAAACTTATTGCAAACTTCTATCGCCAGCAGCAATGTCAAATGATTCAGAGAGATCAACCTAAACTGCTTTCCCTTCTCAGGAGCAGAAAATTTACATATACTCCAAAGGGCCAGAGGCATTCGAACAACTATTTGCATTGGCAGAAAACATAAGGTGGCGGCTTTGCTGTTGAGAGGAGAACATATGGTTGACTGGTACAATCAAAATGTGAAATGTAAATACGGAAGTGATGCATTTCGCTGCTAACTCGATGTTTCTGAGAGGCAAGCACTTCCAACCACCAATCCCAGTTCATTTTCAGTCATAGTTTAGCTTAATGCTTGTGCCTCTTCATTTCTTCCCTTGCTGCACAATATAACTTACTGATGCGGTCTTATCATTTTTGTTTGGAGCAGAGATACTGGGTTCCTTCTGTAAGCAACTTGTAAATTATCTTCACAGAACTTGTAAGTAGTTTTCAAGAAACATTTTTTGGGGATTGTGAATCTCTTTTTCCCCCCATCAAAAATTTTGTTTTCATTCCCAGATTTGCCAAGTTTTGCTTTGCCAATGTGCCCTTTGTTTCTCAACAATAAATAATTGTGGGACTGTATATCTGCCATATCTATTGATGGGCATCCTTTCCACCATGAAAGATCTCAAGCTTCAGCTTTTGATTTTTACAGAGTTTGTGAACTTAAAAGATCATATCTGAGGTAGCAAAGTAATGCACCAGGATTAATTTTCCATATGCTATGCATCCTGGAGCTTCACCAAAAGTGGTTGAAATCCCTACATTTAACACATCTTAAGTGTCAGCTTTGAAGAAGTTTTACCTTCCTTTCCTCTTGTAGTGTTGATTGATTTATTATAATAAATATAGATATGATATGATGACATGTTTACGTATTTAAATATATATTTTTTTATTTATTTTTAAATGCAATATTAATTGAAATATGTTTATCTAATTTATGGACTCGCACTTCGACCTACACAATTTACAATGCCTTCCCGATTCTTGTGGCAATCCCAATATCAGAAGCTTGATGAAAATTTTCTGAAGGAGAGATTTGATGAAATTTGTGTCCTTTTTCCATACAAGGGGGTGGCAATCACCAAGGGTTCTTATAATACCAAGTAGATACTGAGAATTGACGATTGTGGGTCAACTGTCCCCCATTTCCAGCAATCCATAAACATTAAAGTAAAAAAGTCAGTGGCTCAGTTGAATCGAATCCGCCATTGCTTTGGTACTCTAAATCTTCAATTTGTCTTGGAGTTAAGTGAGAGCTAATTTAGAATATTTAATTATTATCATTTGTTCGATTGTCGCAATATTTTTTAATATAAGTACACGTAACATGTGGTATCAAAATTAATATTATTAAAATTTTTAAAATATGTAATTTCAATCGTCATAAAATTATTTTAAATTTTAAGTGAGAGTTGTTACGATTTGTTTCGTAAAATTATAATAATTCAAATCTAAATATCATAAACTTAATAAAATTTTTAAATATTAACAATCACGTCCACATCGATATAAGATGAAATATCACGAATGATTCTTGCTTAAACTGCTAACCTTATAGGAATGCGAGTCACGTGCCTTCAACAGAACAAAAATGTGGGGGGCATAGCAAAGCATCCCTAACTCTAATTTACTCTTGTTATCACTGCGCAGCTGCTTAAATTATTGTCCCTAACCATGCCAATCCACAATGCAAATCCCAAGAAATTGGCTCCACATTTTTCTTTCTTTGCTATAAATTTTATAAGTTTGGATCTCGCTGACTTGCATTTCTAACGTATCAAATGAAGCTTTGACTTGGTATTAGTATTTGGATTTTGTACATTGTATTTGGTGAAAGTTAACAATTAATGCATTTTCAGCTGTGCTCGGGTGCTTAATTAGGTGCCCTTAATGATGATTAATCATAGCCTTGTCAGTCCTGCTTTACATCAACTCACGCTTTCAAACATTGCAGTACAAAACAAGTGGACAGAAAGTTGTAGGAAAAAAGTCCTGTGCGCGTTACCTGCTCTCATTGCACCTGCTTTCTCCTCCTAGGTGGTGGGTTTTTGCTTGCTGCTTTGATTATGCTGTAAAATTGTCCAAAGGGCATCAGTTTATAGCAAGTTCAGGTTGTAGTACAAAGTCTTGAGAATTAAATCTTTTGATAAGGAAAAAGAAATAGTGATCTTCTACATTTTGCAAACAAATGATCAATACCCAAGAATGATTAGATTGGGTAAATTGGTGTCGGTGAGGAACAAGAGTAGAAATTTCAGTTTGTCCACACATGAAGAAGGGCAGCTCTTGGCATGATATGCCCTCACATGCTTGTGAGAAAGCAAAGAAAAGAGAGGGTGGGGTCTCAACCTTGCAATAAAGAAAGCTTATTTTTCATGTTCACTAATTGGATTCCACTGGTCAGCCTTACCCCCAGACATTCCTCCCGTTGCATTAAAGCCTTTTTGTGTGACAAAATATCCCATATTTCAATTGATCATGATGCAAGGAGGTTTTAGCATCTGATCTCAGTTTGGATTGAAAGCCCACTTTGAGCTTTGATGGTTTCCTGAAAATGGGGTTTAAGAGGTTCCTTCAAGCTTTCCTTTTCTTGTCAAAGCTGTAGTAAAAGTAGTAATAGCAACAAGTTCACGTACACCTTCAAGATAACTGATTAAGATCAAGAGCTCTGGAAAGTCAATGCTCTACATCTGATAGTGGTGGGCAATTAATTCTCTTGGAGCCAATTCAACTTGGGACTAATTTTTGGATAAAGAGGAGAAATATGGGCGTTCTCACTTTATCAACCAGTCAAGCATTTCTGTGGAAAGTGTCACCAACAGTCCACCTAATCCTGGTGAAGACTGATCAAACCAAACCCAAAAACATGAGTTTAAAGGACCCTCACCCTGACCCTGACAATGACAAATATTCACCAAACGAACCATGGGATTTTCTTGCTTGCTTTCAGGGACATATTTGTTTTCATTTTTATCTTTTCCTTGGTGTTGGATTTTTGTTCTTCATACACCCAAAATTAGAGCATAATAAGGATTGAGCACAAAAATTATGAGGCAACAAAGCTACTGCTACCATTACCTCTAAACACAAAAGCCACATTTTTTGGCTTGATTTGGAGGTCTACGCCAAGGATTACCTAGCAGTTTTTTCCAAACAACCTGTTTTTTTCTTGCCTCAGAATCAGATCCAAAGAAAATTAGCAGAAGGCAGGCACCCTTCTTTCATTGCAGAACAACTCTTGGTTGCATAGATTACAGTGATCTCTCAGTCTGAGATATCCCTTTGATACTGAAAAAAGAGAGAACAATAAGCAAAGGGGAAAAAAAGAAGAAACAAAAGAAAAAGAGAGATCCTTAACAACAGCCCCAAATCATTTAACCCCACCACGTCTGTATCTCAGGCTTCTCTCATGAGTAGCAAAGGCCGACATTAAATAAAAGGAAAGAAACAAGAGCAAAGGGGAAAAAGTAAAGGAACCCAATCCTCTGTCCCTTGCAACTCACTCTCTCTTATTCTCTATCTCGCTTTTCTGTTTCTCTCTCTCTCTCTCTCTCTCTCAATAGCTTTGCAAAGGAAAGGTAATGTTGCATCTCACCAACCTCCATTTCTTCAACTTAAAGCCTCTTATCCAATAATTAACATCCATGTCCCAGTAGTGCTCAATTACCGCAAAGGAAGGGTAAAAGGAGGGTAAGATAAATAGGTGGAAAGAGATGGATTTGGGTAGTAGGAGAAGAGAAGGAGCTAAGAGCAGTGTTGTTGCAGGGTCAGTGTGGGAAACTAGGATGAAGAGTGATGAAGTCAAAGGTGGAATTAAGGTTTTCAATGGGGAAGAAAACAGCAATGTTGAAGAAAATGGTGATGGTGGTAATAAAAGATTGAGCTTGAAGAAAGGCCAAACTATTGGCGGTGTGGCTGTTAGTGGCAAGAGAAAGACTTGGAAAAGTGAAAGCTTTGAAGGGTTTGAGAAGAACCCAATTCAGATTGCCAAAGGCAAAACTGGGGAACAGTGCAAGGAGTTGAGTGTGTCTGCTAATGGAATTAAGAAGAGCCCAATTCGGGTAGGCAAAGGAAGATCCTCCGATGAACATTGCAAAGACTTGAGCTTGTCTGTTGATGGAATAAAGAAGACTCCAGTTCAGGTCAAGAAAGGAAGATCTGAAGGAATTAGGGAGCTTAGTAAGTCTGTTGATGGGTTTCCGAGAAGCTCAATTCCAATGAAGAAGCCAAGATCTGAAGTCGCTAAAAGGTCTGATGAGCTGAGTAAAGAGGTTGTTGAATCTAGTGAGAGAATAGAGGCGAATTCAGTTCAATTAAGGAAGGCAAAATCAGATTCAGTTAAGGCCTCTGATCAGTCTGGTAATGGAAATGGAAATGAAGGGGATTCACTTCAATTGAGGAGGTCAAAATCGGAGGAGAATAAAGTTTTGGTTTTGGATGATGAAAAACAGGGGAATAATGTTTCCATTGAAGAAAATGAGAAGAACCCAGTTGATACAGAGAAGAATGGATCTGAAGAAAACTGTAAAGAGTTTGGTGTGTGCCAAGAAAAGGTAATTTCAAGCAGTACAAGCAATGGAAACACAGTCAAATCATCTGCTGAAGTATTAGTTGATGATGATGATGATGGTGGTGAAGATGATGAAGAATTTTATGAAGAAGAGGAAGAGGAGGAGGCGGAGGAGGAAATTGAGGTTGGGAATGAAACGAAAAGCTTTGACATTAAGGAAATGAATGTACCAGAGGAGAAGCCTAACAAAGTTGTTGATGAAGAAAAGAAAATACCTGAAGAGAAGCCTGACAAAGTTGTTAATGAAGAAAAGAAAATACATGAAGAAAAGCCTAAGAAAGCTGTTAATGAAGTGAAGAAGTTACAAGAAGATAAGCCTAGCAAAGTTGTCAATGAAGTGAAGAAACTTAGCCAATTTCATAACAGAACTGCACCACTTTCTTCAACTCTGAATAAGCTGCCACCCCCAGTTGTAAAGCGTTCTACTTCAGTTTACACAACTCCTACAAAAACCACAAAATCTACTCCTTGTAAGTCTGTGTTTTTATTTGATGCTTTATTGACATAAAGATTGTTGTTTTCTTTTCACGTCCTTTCTCTTTTTTGTTTTGAATGTTACTGGCCTTGTTGGTTTCCTTCAGTTTCAGCCTCAGATGATTACCATTGTCAGAGTTTCCCACACACTCAGAACAAATTGCAGAATTTAGGTGGGAAAAGATTTCACTTCCAAGGAAAGATCAATAAATTTCATATTTGCAACTTGTTTAATTCTTTTTCTTTTCTGTATTTATCGATCTTTCAGTTGATTTAGTCATGTGGAGAGATATATCGAAATCGGCATTGGTCTTTGGGATGGGAACATTTATCATCATCTCATCCTCTTACACCCAGGACCTGAACATCAGGTCTCTAAATTTGTCAATGAAACACAAGTCTCAATTTTGGAATTTTATCTGTCTTTTTCAATTGTAACCTCCTCTGTTTTAAAACAGAGTCCATTACTAAAACTCTGTCTGATCAATGCTTCTACAGCTTTATTTCTGTAATTTCCTATCTGGGACTTAGTTACCTTGCTGCCATCTTCCTTTACAGATCAATCATCTGCAGGTAAATCAGATGCCATTAATTATCACATTAACTGGGTTTAAAACCAAATCTTTTATTTACCCTTCTATTTCCTTTCTAATAACAATGCAGGGGGGTTGTGGATATAGATGAAGCAAGCTATGTGCTTGGAGAAGAAGAAGCAGTTTGGTTACTTAAATTGGTTCTTCCTTACTTGAATGAGTTCCTACTAAAGCTCAGGGCACTTTTTTCTGGTGATCCTGCCACTACAATGAAGGTAACATTTCCATATTCCAACCCTTGGCTTTCTTTTTTCCTTTTCCATATTCATTTTTAACATTGAGGAGGAAGATGGCAAAAAGAAGTTAATCAATTGGGACAATGGCAGTTGGCAGTGCTGCTATTTGTCTTGGCCAGGTGCGGCAGCTCCATAACTATCTGGAAGATGGCTAAACTGGGTAAGTTTTGTTTGGTTGAAATCATTAACTTTTTACCTTCTACCTTAGAGCAAATTTCATAAAACAAAGCCAACACTTTTTCTTTATTAAATGGGCAAACTTGTTTTCAAAAGAACAATTCTGTCATCATTTTTGCAGTGGGGTTTGTCCCCTCCTTTACCCCATGGATGCTCTTGGCTTTTCAATGCAATGAGTCTTATCCTTCTGTAGCTTTTACCATCCTGAAGTAATTTTGCCTTTTGGTTCTCTCTACACAACTGTTAAATTCTTTCACCTGTTAACTGACCGCTTGGTTGTGCTTTCACTGCATCAGGCTTTTTTGGCGTTTTCACTGTACCAAAAGTCTGCTCTTCTTATTCCCACCAATTAACAGCGTACGGTAAATCCCCCCTTCTCCCCCCATAAGTTACATTTGTCTCTATGCTTCCTTCGTATTCATTTATTACAATAATAATGCTCTGAAGTTCTACTCCCATACCGTTACCAGCACACATCAATCACACTGTCCCCACATCTGACCCTAAATATCCAAGATCTTGTAGTGAGCGTCCGATTAATTTAACGGCTCTTTTGTTGATCTGATGATGTCTCCCTGAGGGGTAGAATTCATGGGTCCTACGCTTTTTATGCTCCTAGGCCCTAAAAGTCAGTCTCCATCATTACATCGTTATCTCCATTATTGGATTCTTATTCGGCCCATTACCTTTGTCACCTCCCTTCTCATAAGTGAGTTTTAGGCTTGAAAAATTGAGGCATGAATGTTTCTATAGCTGGGCCTAGATGTTCTAATAATGGAATCGGATATGACAGCAATAACTTCATCATCAAGAGGGGGGGAATGAAAGTTAGATGTATCAAATAATGAACATAGTTATTATTGTATGTAATAGGACTCATCGTGGAGGGTAGCCGGCATAATGAAGTATTTGTTGCCCTGTCATTCTCTGCCTCGAATCGGGTTGGTGGGGGTGGTTAAATGTGCTTAATATTATAGGAATAAGTAGCTAAAAACAGGTTGATTCGGTTGCTAAATGATAAGTGCACATGTCATGGATCAGCTTGATTTCTACTTCAATCATGGTGTCTCTCGTGAAAAGTTACATATTAGTGAAGAGTTGAATAACTTTTGATATTATTTGTCATTATCCATATTTTTAACTTGAAAAACATGTTTAGAATATAATGAACTGTTCATCTCTTACGGATATGTAATCCGTGACATATGAATTGCTTTTTAAAATACAAATTCGAATCCCTTTTTCTTAAATGAAAAGAGAAAAAAAAAAAGATTATTTTCAAATAATCTAAAATGTTTTAAATCTTTGTGAATACGAAGGAAAATTTTGGATACGACGCTTTCGTGATGCATGGGACTCATGCACGCATAAAAAAGCCGTGGCGGTGGCCATCTTCACCCTGGTTTGGAACCTATCTTCCATTGTTGCTCGCATTTGGGCAGGTAAGAACCAAATTCCAGAGCTACCTCCCTACCAAAACTGGTTCAATTAGATGGGTTTTGTCCCTCCTAACCCTTTCTTCCCTGTGTAGCATTCATGCTCTTTTTGGCTCTCCGATACTATCAGCAAAAAATGGTGATAGATGATTGGGTGGAGGACGAAGCTGGGCCTGGGAGTAAAGAAACATTCCAAGGACCGACGGGAACACAAAGACACGGGCCTGGACCCTCTAGAGTAGAAACAAATAAAGTAAAGAAAGGATCCTAGGAGTGAGCTTTGGCCCATATGCCTGCATTAGGTGTTACATTACATGTTGTTCCAAGTTGCCGTTTTGTTTTATTCCTTCATATATTTTTTTAATATATAGTTTTTTGATAGTATAATATGTTTTTATCTTCTCTTTTTGGGGTTGTAAATATGCATGTTTGGTTTATGTGACTTCACTTTAGAAGCTAACAAGTCCAATAGGCCAGCATGCCAATAAACAATTGATATTTTGGTGTTGATCACAATGGAAAAGAAAAATGGAAAGTTTACTAGGTTTGGATTTTACTCTATAACATGCAATGTTGGTATAATGAATCCTCTTCCTCACCATAACTTTATAAAAAATATATATCAAAATTTTTAATGAATAAGCATATGCTTAATTATCCTTTAACTTTACTATGCGTCTCTTTTCTGTTTAATGATTATTCTTGTTTTACTTATCTAGTCTAAGCTCTAGACTTTGATCTTATTTAACAAAATTTTATTTCATTGGATATTCCCCGTTCTTTGATTTATCACCTTTTAGCCTTACTACCCAATGGATTTAGTCAAATTGGACAAAACCCAATCTTCATTTTTGTTTTTTTTTTCTTTTGCTTATATAAGAAGTGAGTTCAATTGGGTTTTCGATCCATAATTTTAACTTTAAACACATCGATGACTTATGCATGGAAGATCAAACCTTGACCATTTTAACATAGGCTAGTTTCTCAAATGCTTTTTTGGGGGCCTGGAGGAGTGGAGGGAAGGGTTCCTTGTTTTGGGTTTGAGCCCAAGCTTATATTCCTGGTTGCCACCAGGCCTAGCAGTGGCTTGCTAGTCTGTTCATTGAGTATCCAAAAAACTTGGGCTATGTGCTGTATTATTCAAAATTAAAATTGATGCAAAATTGTCCAAACACAAAATTTCAATAAATAGATCATAAATTTGGGCAGTGATATGGACTCATATCTGTATTCTTTTCCATTTTTTTTGGCCCAAAGGAGCAAATTGACTCATAACTAAGTTGAAGGCGTATAGGAATATGCATTTTTGGTCGATATCGTGCCATTGTTGCTAGGTTAGTTTCCTGTTTTTTTCATCGTAATTACTCCACTTTGGTAGCAATTCCATTGAATCTGAAACCCTTTTGCAAAAGAAGTTGGTTATGGAACTTATCCTGCTCTGGTGTAAAACGTACAAGAAGCAATGCTTTAACAAAGATTAATAAAATTTTTTTTGAAAGATGACAAAGATTAATTAAATGAACTGAAAATTAACACGGTTCTCTCCTTCCCTGATGCAATCCCAGTCAGTGACTGAATCACAGTTTTCTTTTCTAAACATTTCAGTTCCTTCTGTTAACCAGATCGGTAATAGAAAATTCAGTAGATTCAATTATGCAAATACCAATTAAAACTTTTTTAAGAAGACAGTACTTGAAAACCCTTGAAGAAATTTTGGGTTAGTTGTGGTTTCTATCAGGTTGAAGTTGACATACGCCAGCTGCCAAAGTGCCAACTGCGCGCATTACAGCTTGCCTGCCTGCACTGATTGAGTTTCCAAAATTGTTCTGCTTTCCTGTCAAACCTAAAAATGGGTTTGATTCCTCTTCATGAAACTTTATCCAGAAATGAATACCACTTTCGAACTGTTCAACAACATTCTAACAACTGAAATTGACACTCACTATGCATTTCCATCTACCCTTCAGGTGTTTTAAGGAGTCAAAGCTCAAAACCCATGGCCCTTAAACACTGTGTCTGGACAATCAGTACAGACATAATCACTGTTTATGATTTGCCAAAATCTTTTGTCCCAACGCGTGGCGTGCAAACGAGAAGCGATGACGACGTTTAGAGGCTTCCAGAGAGCCAAATCACCCCAGTCAATCATGCTTATTAAGTTATTAAGACGGATTAGAAATGCATTATTTAAGCTTTGAGCTGGTACGTAGATGTTATTATCATCCTTGGGTAACTGCATTATTGAGCAGTAATCTTAGTTAAAAGAGTTGGATTCGAGCAGCCAATTGATAACTTATCTTTCCAAGAAGCTAAGATGTTTATCGGTTAGAATGTTGGTTAAGTCACCGTCTCTCTGGAAATGTGACATTTTCCTCATAATCCCACCCGTCTGTTGGAAAATTTTCTCCAAGCACCTGTCATTGCTGTCAATTTTTCCCACTCACATTGTCACCTTGTAATCAAGCGCGATAGTCCCAGCTTCCTGCAGAACTGGTAATCTTGGCACTCCTTCAATTTTAGCCTCAGAAATAGAATCATTAAAAGCATCTGTTTCAAAGATTGAGCAACACCAAACCTGTAAGAGATTCCGAATGATAAAGTGTGAATGATTTGCATATATATGAAGTTGAATCACAAACGTAAGGTATGATCTGGCTTTTTCTAGTACATATTCTGATGGCAAATGAATCATCAGAAAAGCCAATACAACAAATTCCGGACTCGTTTGTTTGAAACCACTGTTACTTAATAAGTCAAATAAGCTTCCGCCATGTGCCCATGGACTCTAACCTACGGTTTTCCAGTCCTTTACCTTGTTGTCCTGCCGTTGGTTTTCTTGGTGATAATAAGAACTTTGCTAGCTAACTTGGGTAGTTCTCTTTTGTTGAACTTTTGTTTGATTCCATCAGCTATATCAAGTTTGGGTTATGCTATAATTTCTTGGTTGACTAGTTCCTGCTGATCAAGACAGAGACCTACCGGGTACTGACAGTTATACCTAGTTTGGCCTACTAATCAATTTGCTCGAAAAAGGCTCAATTCAATTATTGAACAAGAACTCTGTCGCCTGTGCAAATATGTGTTAGACAGTCAAGGTCTTGGATCAATGAATCACATAATTTCCAGGGCATGTGGGGTTTTCTTTCTGTCCTTCGAACCTGAATTCACCAAATGAAAAGTCCCATTCCATTGAAAACAAAGTGCTTTAACATGTCACTCCAACAATAATCATAAGTGCCGTTAGAAACTGCTATTATCTCAAAAGTTCAAATTCCTATTAGGATAATCGACATCAACCTGCCGAATAATGAAACGTTCCATGTGAGAGAGATGAGAGGTCACCAATGGGAGCTCTCTTCCGTTGAGACAAGTCGCAGTTCTCATGATAAAAAACCAGAATCTTTTAGGTGCTAGTGTCTGCCGCACGTTTTAAAAGAAGTAGATAAAATGTTTCAATTTCACGTCGGACAAGTGAAAAAATTTTGAGAAATTTATAAGTGTGCAACATTGCAGACTCTAATAGGTTAATATTTTAAAAAGGTAATAATCCTGTGACAAAATAATATTAGAACAGATTCAACATAAACCGGTCCACACCAAGCACCTATAAAAGAGAGGCAGGTAGCGTGCCCAGAACAATAAGGGTGATGTTGGATTGGGTGAAAAAAAATGTGATGAGAAACGTTTTGGAGAAAGAAATTAGAATACCTCAATCTCATAGGGAACAAAGTAGAGATCTTAAAAAATTGAGAAAATTATAAAAAATAATCCTCTTCATAAACTCAATTCAAAAATATCCTTCATTATAATTTTAAGTATTTTTAACTAATTTTTAGCATGGCTTGATAACAATGCCTTTTAAATAATTTCAGACAAATTAAAATAGTTTCGATTTTTTCTATCTTGCCATGCAGATAAAAATTTCAAAATTAAATCTCGATTTCTCTCTTGTCAAATACTGTCTATCTCGCTATCCAATTCTTTTTCACCATCCCAAAAAGCAAATATGACATCAAAGTATATGTTTTAAGTTCTTGAGTTTATTGGTTTATTCTTAAAATCCCAAAGTTGAGGAATTGAAATTGATTAGACATATTTGTAAATTAGAATACTGTATGACTTTGACAACTTAAATATGACTGCGAGCAGGTAAATCAATTAGTTATTAGGTATTGCATTACTAGTTTTTAAGCATTATGTCACTGATTTTTAGGTATTGCGAGACTGGTTTTTAGATATTGTATGACTTAATTATTACGTCTCTGGTTTTTAGGCATTGCATGACTATTTTTTAGGCATTGCGTGATTTATTTTTAAATAATGCTTAAGTCACACAATGCTAAAAAACGAGTCACGCAATGCCTATCAATCAGTCATGTAATGTCATATCAACCAGTCACGTAATACCTAACAATCAGTCACGTAATGCCTAAAAATTAGTAATCCCATGTCTAAAAACTAATTATACAATACCCAAAAATCAATTACGCAATACCTAAAAACTATTAAAACTACTAAATTTCATTTAATAAAATAAAAAACCTCAAATAATATACCATATTCCATTTAACAATATAATCAACGAATATACCTACTTAGCGAAGAATGCTCAAAACGCTCAAAAATTTTTCTTCATATATCAAAAATAATTCCAAAATGTTTAAAAATGCTTAAAAAGTTCAAAAAAAATTTTTCGTGTATCAAAAATCACTCTGAAATGTTCAAAATGTTTAATGATTTTTCTTTTCGACAAGAAATAATCTAAAAATGAATGGTCTGACGAAGAAAGTTCAAAGAATATAAGTCGATTTGAGGTGTGAAACTAAACATATAAGTAGGTTTCATTAAGGGTAATTTTGTTTAAAATTAATTTCTCTTGACTAAAAATAATTAAAATTATAAAAAAATTATTTTAAAAAACACTTTATGTATGAAAGGTATTTTTAAAAAGAACCCTTAAAATTTATAAAAATAAACATGACACATCCAAATAGGTTAATTTTTCAAAAATAAGTAATGGTCTAGTGGCATCATACTATGCTAAAATAATTTTTGAACGAGAGACAAGACTCAATGATGTATGGCAAGTAGATACAAATACCAATGAGTATATGTTAAGTGATAGTAGAGAAAAAATGCAATACCCTTTTCCAAACAAAAGGGATTAATTTGCAGAAGATAGGCCTGCAAAAATTCTCTTAATGAACTAGAACTAATTAGATAAAACTGTCTTTCTTTCCTTCCTTATTCCTTTGCCCCTTTGTTAGTCCTTCTATAGTTCTACTTAGAAAATGAATAAAAACATTTTTGCCCTACATAAAATCCATAATAGAGATATTTACCTACTTCTAGGTCTTCCATTAACTAGAATTAACATAATATATTTTTTTATTTTAAGAAATGAATGTTAGATGTAAACTACAAAAGGCCAAAGAGGGTGACGTTTGATATCAATTGAATGGTTCATTTTTTGTCTCTTTCATCCTTTGGAAATCACCATTGTGTGGTTCTCATTACCTTACCTTTTCAATACTCCTTTTTTTTTTATCAATTTAGTATCTTACTATTTGGCTAAGTGTCTCAAGCTCCTGTCAACTTGCCTTGCTAGTTGCCTCTTTGTGGCCCATCCAAATTAGGTTAAAATAATTGCTTTAACCTAAGTTTTTGATAATATTTTTTGATGCATTTTGACAAATTTGGCTTAAAGCCAAATGCTTAACTTACAAGGTGACACCACAAACAAGCATGAAATAATAGGTAAGCAGACTATGATACTAAAGAAAAATTTAACATCGAAATCTCGAGTAAAATAAGAAATAATGAAAAAGAGCCGAATCCGATCATATACGTAAATTTTTTGTTCTAAATAAATAAAATATCATACATTAATTTACTAAATTATCGTCGAGAGAATTTCAAGATTTATCGTATAAAATATCTAAATTTTTCGTGTTATAGTTTTATAATTAATGGTATAGTATATGTATAACGTCCAAATGAGCATGTCACATCCTTATGAATCCCAATTTTTTAAAATTTTGTCGTTGAGTCAAATGTTCAAAATTAGATGTTAAAAGATTTAAATAATTAAAGAAAATCAAATCATTTATCTTGAATTTTCTGCTATTTTCTTTTGTTATGTCATTGTACTTAACGTGCCTTAAAGTCCAATCGGTCGTCTAATCTGAAAAATGTTTTGCAAAGGTGGGCAATCATACGCCATGGGAGAAGTTCACAAGGTTACGCATGCAAAAGCACAAAGAAACAAAGAAAGTTTTGATGAAGGGGTTTTTCTGAATTTTATACTAACAAAAATATCTAAGCCCACTATGCACATCTTAAATGATACACTAACTTATAAAAATCAGAAGGGACTGACTTTTAATTTATTTGTTAATTGCTTTCTTGTATATACGTATATAATCAATTATTGAGAAAAGCGAATGTTGAAGGAGTGAAATCGAACTTTGGGATATATTTGATGTACCAATAAAAGTAAGTGTGTCTATCTCCAACTCACTTTGATTGATAAATAACATAATGTTTAATTAATTATTGGAAAAGAAGAATGTCGAAAGAGTATTGAAATCGAACTTTGGGATATATTTAACATAATGACAGAAATATGTATGTATATCTCCGATTTATTTTGATTGACAAATGAACATAACTTTTAATCAATTATTGAAGAAGAAGATTGTCGAAGGAGTGAAACCAAACTTTGAAATATATTTAACGTAATGATAAAAATATGTGTGTGTATATCTCTGATTTCACTTTGATTGACAAATGAGTATAACGTTTAATCAATTATTTAAAAAGAAGAATGTCGAAGCAAGGAAACCGAACTTTGAAATATATTTAACGTAATGACGAAAATATGTGTGTATATCTCCGATTCACTTTGATTGACAAATGAGCATAACGTTTAATCAATTATTGAAAAAGAAAAATGTAGAAGTAGTGAAACCAAACTTTGAGATATATTTGACGCAATAACAAAAGTATGTGTTTATATCTCCGATTCACTTTGATGACAAATGAAGAAAACGTTTAATCAATTATTAGAAAAGAAAAATGTCGAAGGAGTGAAACCGAACTCTGGGATATATTTGACGTAATAATAAAGGTACGTGCATGCATGTATCTTTGACTCACCTTAATTGAAAAATAAACATAACGTTTAATCAATTATTAAAAAAAAAAATGTTGACGCAACGATAAAAGTAAGTGCATACATCTCTAACCCGTTTTAGCCAATAAATGATCGCAATTTATATTTTATTGGTCGAGTTTAGTAGATTAAATATTGAAAATATTTCTATGAAAATGAAGTTTCACATATCTAATAAAAAGAAGAATTGAGACAATACTCCATAAAAGATATAGCAATGAAGGAGAGCAGAGAATTAAGATTGGTATTTATTAAAGAGAAATTTCAACCGTAGAATTTCGGATAGGAGGCCAAAGTCCTCTGCAAATGTAACAACATTTATATATACTTATTAATTGCTCATAATGGCATGGTCCCATTTATCAACACAGTGATTAACCCTAAAAAACAAATTAAAGCCACAATTTTTGTTTTCTTTTTCTTTTGGAGTATAGGAGTCGGAAGTTCCTTTTTGGGGTCCATTCCAGGTCATAATTCCCCTGGTATGTATATAATTTGGCCCTATTCATCTACTTGGCTTAATTATCAATACCTAGTTTTCATGTTATAAATGCAGATACCATTTATTTATTTTTAAATTATAAATCATATACAATAACATATAAGTGATAAGCTGAGAGTAGCGTAAACATAACAGTATAATAAGGGTCACTCCGTCTATTTATTAACTATTTTTAGATTAAATATTCATCTTAAAAATTTAATATATCACGTTTAATATAAAAAAAATAACAAATCAACGTAAATTAAATAAAATTAACATATAATGAGACTTTTAGAGTCTTGACTTTATCATCGAAATAAAGTATTAACGGCCAATTTTGTTCATTAATTTATATACGTAACAATACACAATTGTAACTTCGAATACTTGCAAGAGTCCAGATACTATTTGGGATAGCAAATAAGCATTAAAGATCTTGTCACATGGTAACAAATAAAGTCTTGTTCAGAAGCAAAAGAAATTCCCCATTGCTGCCTAGCTAGCTGAGAGTGCTGGGAATATTGGAGAGATGTTCATTTGCATCTGTCCACAGAATCTTGTGTCTAAAACCCATATTTTGCTGTATAACTTCAATTTGCCTTGGCATGCATGCAAATATACATAATTTTACACAATTTAGTTGTTATTTTTTTTGTATTTTCTCTTTTGGAATTCCCCTGTCCATGGGGACCCCTCAAGATTTGGTGCCAGCCTGACTATAATGTGTTCTGCCATATTAAAATCTTAAAATTAACTTGAAAATGAAAGAAATAAAATATGTATAATAGGAAGGATACTATGATGAATTTTATGGAGGTTTTCTGAAATGTCCATTGATGAAACTCAGAAGTCACAAGGCCACACCAACCCTATATACATCCTGTGCTGATATTTCTGCTATATATTCTATAAGTTGTAACTATAATAATGATTAATGTTTCTTTCATTTTCTCTTTGAATTATGTTGTCAGAAAGAGAAAGTAGAAAGAGGGGAAGGAAAAACTGTGCTGAAAACAAGCAGCCAAAACCCAAAAGGAAACAGTGGGAAACATACCAGGCTGCCAAAACAACTGGATTGATATTCTTTACAAATTGTTAAGCTTATCTCTTAGACCCAGCAGTGTTTTTTTAAGTATAAAAATGCATTTCCTTTGTTCATTCATGTCCTCCAATCAAAATTCACAAAATCATACAAATCCTGTCACTAACATGAAACCTTTGATTATTATTATATTCTTATTTTTATAAAGATTCCTCAGAGGGTCCTTCTGCAAAATAATTTGTCTGTGAGTTCACAGTGACAGTACTCAGAGAAAAGGACATTACAATTCATTGGGTTTTCATCCTTGGGTCGAAATCTGAGTAAAAATTTTAAATTCGAGCTGTAATACTCTTCTTATACCTAAAAGGAAACAAAAATAAATGCAATGGGGCTTGAATTGATTGAGTTACTTCACCAATTTGCACTCAGTTTTTTTTATCAGGTCATTAATTTGAGTTGCCAAAGAAAAAAAAAAAGGTGCATCGTATGAGACATGAATGAATCTGCAGCATGCAGAGAAGGTGGTAGAGTCTGGAGAAGAGGGGTCTCAGATTCTCAATCTCAAAGATAAGAAAACAGACAAAGAAGCCTATAGTTTGTCGCAGAGTTTAGTGAACCTGTGGGTGGACACTGTTGGACAGATATCTTATCAGCTACTTCCATAGCTTCAAACCAATATTTCAGATTTCACTATCTTCCTATTCATTCTGTGCTTTACCCTTTGGACGCCCATGTGACGATTATTGGAATGCAATCTCACATCATCCTTTTTATCCTGCGGATTGATTTATGACTCGATATAGGTTTGGACTTTGCACGTATAGCTCTTTTCACTTTTACTGTTATTATATTTGCAAAATAAACTCTATTTACATCCCTTTTCGTTAACATCTCGTGAATAAATTGACGATATTTTGATAATTTTACTTAACACCATAACTATTTAAAGAATAAAGCTTATTCACGACATACTATCTCGAAAAAAAATCACAAGTTACTTTGTAAAATCAGATATTTTTTTTCGAAAGACAGATGGAGGTGTTTTTTTTAAAAAAAAAAAAGGATGAGGGTGCTTTATTCAAAGCTTATCTATATACCTGTACAGTTATGTAGGAATTTTTTTTTCTTAAAAAAATATAAATAGAAAGAACCCTTAGTTAAAAACTTTGCTATAATTGGTAAATAGGGTACAAAACTTCAAATTGAGACACGAGATAAATGTGGAAATTTATGCATGGTTTAGCCGACTCAATTCAATGTACAACATAAGATAAAGATGAAATATATTAGATTGGGCTTGGACTTAAATTAACAAAAAAAAAAAACAAAAAAAAATATGTTGATGTTTATCCACTTCCTTTGACCTCGTATTTTTTCTCTAGAGTTTATCACTTTATCCTAGTCGGCTAATTGGGGACTATGATTCTTGCCGCAGTCATTAACCTTGTACAATTAAATATTTAAAAAGAAAAGTAAGCATTCGAGACTAAATCTGTCCGATGGTAAAACGCTTTTTAACTTTTTTTTCTATATATTTTTTTTGGGTTTTACTTAATAATTTTTTTTATTTTTCTTCTTCTAAGGATGATATAATAGAATATCATCATACATGATTTTTACGTAATTCGATTTATAGTACTTTGTTCATGTCAATGTCAAGAAAACTAGTATTAGATAAGACTAAAGTTTATCTCTGTAAGATCATTATCTTCCTTGTTCCTAATCCTCCTCCATCCCTTTTTTGGGCCACTCTTCCTTCTTTTTTAAGGTTATGAAAAATTCTACATTTGTTTTTTCCTTGAGGGATGATACCATCCCCATAATGGATAGACAAGAATGAATCGTTCAAAACCTTTGATCAAACAATGTTATATTGGACGATTCAGATTCAAAGCAGCGTGCATTTGATGGTATATCGTATATATCAGTATTGGCGATTGAAGTGTAACATCAAAATCTGCAACTCTCAGACAATTATGCTGGGTAGGGTGCCTTGACCCCAGACGCCCGAGCCTATGAGGGGCCCGAGCGGTGGGGTCAGCTCCGGAATAAAAAAGACAGACTAACCAAGTGTAACCATATGGCAACATGGGACCCGACACTATCATCAATTCATGAATCCTAACCTGAACCAGAAGCCACCGGTCGGCATACGTTTCTGTCCTTTCCCTTTTATTTCCTCGTCTTCTCATTTTCTAATGCTCCTTTTGTTTGTCGGTTGATTAGCCGGAAGCACAACACAACCCTTTTTAAATTTTTTGTTTTAGTTAATTTATAAGACAAACAAAAAAATTAAATATTATCTTAATCCATACCTATAAACACATGTTAACATTTCCCAAATATTAATTATACATAATCAATTAGGATTAGTTTGATCTCAATATCAAGTAATTCATAACATTAAGTATAAATTAAAGTATTTTAATTAATTTTGAGTTTGTATAGATAACACAGTCCAATCAAGATTGGACTTTTATAATGGTATTATGATGAATTTTATGATAATGATACATGAGATTTGTGACGCGGAAGACTTCAAGTAATGAAAAATTAAAGACCAATTAATGACAAATAGGTAAGCAAATTTGTCTGGTGGCCTGTGGTGGGCGCGGCCGCCAAAAACGAGTTAGAAGCAAGCAAGCAAGCTGCTGCATTTGACTGATAATGTGCCATGCACTTCATTTTCCACCCTTCTCCTTTTCCAATGGCTGCAACACAGTTAGTCTGCAGTAGCTCAGCCGTCCATATGCAATTCCCTAGCAGTTTCCCCCAGGAAACTCTGTTTTTTTTCCTCCTCCTCCTTTTGTGGTTCCAATGACTGAGATGTTATTGGAGTGACGAATTCGATGATTGGATGCTGCAAACGTTATAAAGCTTCGGTGTGTCTTGATTAACTAATAAAATAATAGCATTACCCTAACGACAACTATGGATGTCTACTTGTCTTTGAAGGGAAAAGATGAGAGACTTTCTGGAGAAATTAAAGAAGTATATTTAATTGCTACCAAGTGCATTTGCTTTTGCTGGTTGTGGAGCTGTCAAAGGTGGAAAAAGAAGGTGATGACCGATGAGGACCAGGTCCACCAATCCCGCTGGTTATCAGCCAACCAAGTATTTGGTGGTTCTTAGTGATAGCCATGGACTTTTAGATGCAGTTATCAAGTCTTCTTCTTCATCTATTTCATTTTTTTTATTACATTACTTGTAAAAAAAAAATTTATTCATTTCATTCTAAATCATTATTTTTTTTCAACTTTACAAAATTTTTATTTTGATAAATTTCATATTAAAATATTTTTCATAATATGAATGTTCAACATTAAAAATAAAATTATTAAGTGTTTAAAAAATTTTCATTTTGAGGTTATTTTTAGAAAAAGAGAAGACATATAAAAAAGGAACTATAAGAGTATTTAATTAATTTCCCATTCCTTTTTGTTTAATTAATTAATAGATTCTATCTCGATTCCTCCATTATCACAATTCTCTATTATTTTTTATGTGCATGATACTCTACAAGTTGGGTAAATTAATGAAAATTTATAGATTAATTAAGGATGCAAAGTTCATGCTACTCATGGCAAACTCATTTTAAGGGAGAACTAGATCTACTTAATCATTAAATTAAATCTATTTAATGCACTCAAATGATTTGTTTTTAAAATATGATTTCGAATCCTGTTCTCTTAAAAAAAAAGCAAACAAATTATATATTTATATGTAAACACTTTTTGACAATATTAAAGAAAAATTAGTGAAATAGAAGCAAAATTAATAATTAATAAATTAATATATAATTTATATGCATGTGAAACTTGATCATTAAAAGCATCCATGCATGGCGTGCTTAATTTGTATATGAGTCCAAAATTTTGAAGAGTTATTTATTAACGAAGAGGAATATTAATAAAGCACACTCCAAAGACTTTTTTTCATTTTCTATTATTTAGCAAGAGAGATCAATAATATATTATATACTTATAAAATTTTTGTCCTTTTAAGCCATGTGATGCATGTATTTTCCCTAATTTCTTTTTTTATAGAAAAAGACAATAAATGAGAA
This sequence comes from Theobroma cacao, assembly GCF_000208745.1. Taxonomy (NCBI): domain Eukaryota; kingdom Viridiplantae; phylum Streptophyta; class Magnoliopsida; order Malvales; family Malvaceae; genus Theobroma; species Theobroma cacao. The sequence goes on from NC_030858.1 coordinate 1,623,911, forward strand.
GAGGGTAATGAGATGGAAAATTTCGATTTCTAATCTACACTATACTCAAGTCACAACAAAGGAATCTTTGAGAGAATATTTCTAGAAAAACCCTAAAAAATTGCAAATGGATTGAAAACAAATCGAAATTTTTTTCAATATACTGAGTTTGATGAAATTAAAAAGAGTAAAAAGGAAAAAATATAAAATCTAAAAACCGTTTATGTTTAAGTACAAAAATCATACATAATCAATAAACTAAATGGTCGAACGTAATAATATATGAATTTTATTTATAAGTTTTATTAAGATGATTATATAAATTATATAGTTAGAGTTATAGTACAATATTATTATTTAATTAAATTATAATATTTAGTTAAAATTATTCTATAATACTGTTAAGTAATAAGATTTAGACTATATATATTATTCACTTATTTACTTATATTATAAATTCAATAAATCATAATTTTCTTGATAAATCTTTGACAACTCAACAACAAGAAAAAGAAATAATATGGTAAAACAGGAAACATGGAAAAACGCAATAAATTAAAAAAATCAAACCCGTCTGATTCTACAGCTAACTGAACTGAACAAATGGGCAGGACCAGTTTTTTCTCCTCTTGGAAAAATTCAGAAATTGTGAACCCCCCATTCGCCATGTGATTATGATTATCAAATATCATCTTCCAGGATTTATCTTTTTTTTCCTTTTTCCACTCAATATTTACCACACGTATCTGGCTTGGGTGGGACCTCTTTCCCCACCCTCCGCCCAATTTGACTTATCACTTACTCGCCTCACTTACTGCCAAAAACAGAAAAGACTAACCCCATGGGTCCACCCCACGGCGTGCACGTGTCCTCGAACGCGCTCCGTAACCCATCTTCACTGGTTAATCATACCTAGAATATATTTTTCCCGTCTTTATATGATTGTTTGTTGTATTTTTAATTTCGATGAACTATATTAAAATTTAAAATCTTTTTATAGTATAAATAAATATTTATTTATATTATTAATGAGATAATAATATTTCATATATTGATAAAATATAAAATTTATTGACACATCAAATATAAATTCGAAAAAAATAAAAGATAAAAAAGGAATATTCCTTTTCATTCTTTCATTTTCTCGGACTTTTTTTTACGGTCACCGTATCATTGATCCAACGGCGTAATAACTTATCATTGCATAATTACACTGTCCGTTCACTATGTGGACCCCACGGAATTATTAAGAACCCAACAGGGGATTCACCGAGGGACACTGTCGTAACACCGCACGCTACCCATTGGCGATACACCATCGCACGTGTCATAATTTCATTGATTCAATCATGGACAACTGCATCGAAATCGTGCCATGTGGGTGTCGTTCACTGGGACTCGATTTGGTAACCGTCGGATTAACCTAGGGGACAAAATGGGAATTCGACGCGTAAGAAAACTGGTATAAATCGGAGCCTTATGCATTGAAGCAAGAAGAAGGGAAAGGCAAAGGCTTCCGTCTCCGTTTTTCCTGTTTGATACGAAAGAAAATCTCTTTAATTTTTTTTCTTTAAAAAAAGGAAAAAAATCCCTTTGGGGAATGCAGAGAGATGAGAAGGGCATCGTTGACAAGGCCTGAGCTGTGTGGGCACGGTAAGCGGTCCATCGGCGGCAGGAATTGCCACCGTAAACACGTTGAAGACGGGTGATTGCCATGCACTGTCACCAAAAAGAGAGAAAGAAAAATAATTTGTTTGTCTCTCTGCTTTTAATCTTCTGTTTATGTGTGTTATCTCTTGTCGTTGTAAATATACCATAATTCAGATCGAAAAGATCTAATCGTTTTCTGTGTTGTATTGGTCTCACAAAAATGGGGGAGAAAACTAAAAGTGATCACTCGGCTTTGCTTCATGGAAAGTACGAGCTTGGTCGCATGTTGGGTCATGGAACCTTCGCCAAAGTCTACCATGCACGGAATCTTCAGACGGGGAAGAGTGTTGCCATGAAAGTTGTTGGCAAAGAGAAGGTGATTAAAGTTGGGATGATGGACCAGATCAAGCGAGAGATTTCCGTTATGAAGATGGTGAAACACCCCCATATAGTTGAGTTGCATGAAGTCATGGCGAGTAAGTCCAAGATTTACTTTGCCATGGAACTAGTTCGTGGTGGAGAGCTCTTCTCTAAGATTGCCAAGGGTCGGCTCAAGGAAGACCTGGCAAGAGTTTATTTTCAGCAGTTGGTTTCCGCTATCGATTTCTGTCATAGCCGTGGGGTTTACCACCGCGATTTGAAGCCGGAGAATTTGCTCTTAGATGAAGATGGCAACTTGAAGGTTACAGATTTTGGACTCAGTGCTTTCTCGGAACACTTGAAACAAGATGGATTGTTGCACACTACTTGCGGAACACCGGCTTATGTGGCGCCTGAAGTTATTGGGAAAAAAGGGTACGATGGAGCTAAGGCAGATATTTGGTCTTGTGGGGTGATTCTTTATGTGCTTCTTGCCGGGTTCCTACCATTTCAAGATGATAACTTGGTGGCCATGTATAGGAAGATTTATAGGGGAGATTTCAAGTGCCCACCTTGGTTTTCCCCTGAAGCTCGAAGATTAATCACCAAGCTTTTAGACCCAAATCCAAGTACCCGAATCACCATCTCAAAGATCATGGACTCGTCTTGGTTCAAGAAATCTATGCCCAAGACCGTGAGAACCAAGGAAGAGTTAGAGTTTGAAGCATTCAATGGTGACAAATCATCCAAGCCTGAGACGTTGAACGCCTTTCATATCATTTCCTTGTCTGAGGGCTTTGATTTATCGCCTCTGTTCGAAGAGAAGAAGAGAGAAGAGAAAGGGGAGCTGAGATTCGCTACAACAAGGCCGGCAAGCAGTGTAATATCGAGACTGGAGGAGGTGGCCAAGTCGATGAAATTCAGCGTCAAGAAGAGCGAGTCAAGAGTGAGGTTGCAGGGTCAGGAATGTGGAAGGAAAGGGAAGTTAGCAATTGCTGCTGACATATTTGCAGTGACGCCGTCGTTTTTGGTGGTGGAAGTTAAAAAAGACCATGGTGATACCCTTGAGTACAACCAGTTTTGCAGTAAAGAACTCCGACCGGCGCTTAAGGACATTGTCTGGACGTCACCCGCCGAGAACTCGACACTGACTTGATTGGGGCTAAAAAACCCAAAAAAAATTAGGAGGTGGGAAGTTATATGTTCTTTCGACCATTGTTCGATGATGTTATTGTTGTTGTTTGTTATTGTTGGGATTGTTTAGATGGAAAAATGGAAGCAGAGGGCCTTCTGTTCTGGTTTTGTTCTGTTCTTTGATTATTTTCCATCAATGTCTTTGTGGGTTTGGTCCTTGTATGTGTGAATCATTCCGCAACTTTATTGTTGTTTGATTCATTTATGTTGATGTTTTCATGTTGATATGTGCAAGTGGACTGCTTCAGTTACTGCCTTTCTCTGCAACTTTTCTTTTTTCATGGTGATATCTTGGATCAATGATTTCTTATCATATTACCAAGCATTGATTATTGCTTTCCCTAGCACTGCAGCATGAATTTCCCTAGTTGATATTTCAATGGTTAGTTGGGATTTAGGAACCATTTTACAATTTCCATTTGGGAATTGGGAAAGCACACCTTAATTGTCCATTACCGTATCCAAATTTTCAACTTCTAAAGCTAATCAAGCCACTTGTCTTGACTCTAGTTGTAACTCAGCTTATAAACGAGGATGTTGTACATCTCATCAGATTAATTTGTGGTACATCTGACGTCCGCTCACAAAGCAAAACAAATTAGTCTAGGAAAAAGGTAAACTTAGTATAGTATAAAGATAAAAGTTTTCCATCATAATTTCGTCTCAAGGAAGCCAGATGACGTTTAGTGGGGTTTAACTTTGACATACTTTGATTTTTCCTCTCAATTATTGACCTACAATTCCACCAAAGGCTATAGCCTTTCACAGCATTTGGTTTCACCGCGTCTCTTTAGAGTCTCCGTCTTTTGTTTCATTGTCTACTTGTTAAGGATTTATATTCCATAGCAGGCAATAATATGGGTCCCTTGAAAGCTTCTGGTGATATAATGATCATCATCTTCAACTTTTTTTCCCTTTTTTAAGAGGTCTTTTTGGCTGTTTTAAGACGCTTAAACCTTGGGAATAAAGGGTGAGCCTGAATTTTGCAGCAGTCATTCTATGTCTATAGGTGGTGTTGGAACCGGCAAGTTTAGGCTTCCGAGTATCAAAGTATCAAGTTCAATTTACTGTCCCTGGATGCCATGACTTGCCATGGAAAACTAGCAAAGAGGTCTTCGGATTTTTTACACTCAGAAACCCAGTGTCGGGCCACCCCGATGTGGTCCTTTTACTGTTAAGGTTTGCTGTCCTGGCTGGCCTCTGAAGCAATACTGGAAGTAAATGGTGGGTGGTAAGCTTATAGGAGGGTCCAGCTACTTGAATTAGATTATAGGATCTAGCACTTGAACTTTGGAACTCTTCCTTATCTTGTGTTGCTACTTCTATGTGTCGATAGTAAAATGTCTATGATTCTCATTTAATAGAGATTTTTTGTCCAGGTCGTGCCTTGAATGGGCTTGCGAAGCGAAGGCAGGTTTTTGGTCCGGCTTCTTCTATATCGCAAGTGGAAGGTTAAAAAACCTAACAGCAACTTGGGGGCAGACAAGAGGTGCTGTCAGGTTGGAATAGAGACAATACAATGGCCAAGTTTTCATTCATGTGAAGGACAGCGACTGTCACATTTCGGGTGATTAGAACTTGTCCCAGAACCACTTCCAGGCACATGGGTTTTTGGCTTTCTCTTTGAAGGTTTTCTTCTCCATTTCCACCTCAACTCTCCCACCCTTCCGAATACTGAATATTTGTTTTTAAAGGTTGAAAAACACACCAGGAGACTCAGTTCCTTCCAAGTGCCATCGACTTTGTAGCCAAGTAGATCTAGATCTCAAATTCAGAGTCCTAGAACAAAGGAATACATATTAAATTAATTGATAAATAGGAGAAATTTCTCCCTCTCTTTTATTAAATCAACACTTGTGCCACTTTTTTAAGTCCGTGGCTTACGTGCATTGCATGTTCCCGAGGGATTAAGACGATATTAGATTTTTAAAATAACAGATATATCAAGCAATATAAAATATGAATGATTTAATATAAAAATTAAAAGAAATACCATTTATTTTGATATTATATTAAAATTTTTGAACATGTATTTAATTTAAAATTAATTGATAACAGACCAAAACTGTCTTTTCAAGAAATGAAAGCACAGGAGAAAAGAGAAAAAAAGGATAACATTTAGTTCTTGTTTTTTTCTACTTTAAGCAGCCAGTTAAAGTAAGTTGAAAGCTTTATACAGCATCTTATCGTTTCTATTTATTAGCCATCCTGCCTACCATTAAACAAAGAGCCCATTGGCCAATGCAGAGATAACCCTTTCTCATTTTTGCTCAATGCATTTATATTTCATAATCCCTACCTTCAACTAAAAATAATAATAATAATAGGGTCTTCACAATTTCATGCAAACGTTCATTAACTCTAGCTTTTTCTTTCACTGGCAATTGTGTTTGGTAAGAGAGAAAAAGAAAATGAGAAAAGGAAAGACATGGACGGAAAATCTACCTTCTTTCTTTCATCATTGTTTTTCCTTTCCATTTTACCAAACATAATGTGGGTGATAATTTCTACTTCAAATTTATGCAAAAACATAGTGTAACAGGAAACAGCACCTCGTGCTATCAGGTTTACTTAACCTAATGCTTTGTTTTATATAATTAATCACAAGATAATAAATTTTATTGGCCAGTAATCACATCCCTAATATGGATGGTGATGCATGCATTCCTGCACATTGTACTTAAACGATTCTTTTCTCTTGTATCGATGCGGGGAAGGTATTTTGTTATAATTCATAGAGGTTAATCATTAATTCTTTGATAACTTCATCTCTAATTCTAATTCATGCCTAATCAGCTAGGGTGGGCCATACCAAATGGACGGTTCAACTTCACAAGCCGAAAAGCTTTTCAGAATGATTATATTTAATATACTGTCGATGTATAATATAAGTGTTACCTCATTTTAAATTATAAGTACTTACATTCATAATTTATAAATTTATACAGTGATAGTGTATCAAGTATAAATATTTTTTCGAAAATATAATGTGTTATAAAAAGATCCAAAAACTATAACCATAATTCTTTGAAAATCCAACTTAACTACCAGAGAATATGAGCCACATTTCAAATCATGATTATGGGTTAAGATTAATTTAGTCATGAAATTGTACATGATTGAGAGGGAAATCTGACCTAACTGGTCCAAGTGTTTACAATCATAATTAAGAAAGACAAAAGGTAACCCAATGCTTGGTCCCAGCTTCAAAGGTTACCCTAAAAGGATACTTTAATCGAGTTGATTGATTTGAGCCCAATAATTGACATGCTTTCTGTTTCTGTCTGAACCAAAATGGAAAGGGGAGGTGTATCAATGGGCCCATTGTGGAATTGGGCCAGTAGGGCCCATGCTGGGGAAACCTTTGCGTGGGCCAGTGAAATGGGAAGGAAACCTCATGATTGGGCCTCAAAAACTGGCCCACTCTCCAATTTCCAACCCACCATGTTCGGGCAAAAGACTACCAAGGGACAGACAAATAATTACGCTTTGGGTTCCTTAACTTAAGCCGTTCTTTTGCATGTACAAACCAGAATCCCCAGCCACACAACAACAGGGCGACAAATGAAGCAAGCAACAATCAAATTAGGAAGGCAAACAAAATTCTAGCAAAGATCCAAGTTTTTGACATATTCACTGCTCGCTGCTGTCGGCAAGATATAACTGTTCTTCTCGTTCTCGTTGAGGTATATTCATTGTACATAATTAAAACGAAAAATAGTAAATAGTGAATTTTTTTTAGTCAAACAATGTTAAGAGTTACAGAAGTATCAATCATGATGAACATGTTCCCTCCACACCTCCTAGCTTCAATTTCTTCTCCCTAACAGACAGCTTCCCACCTTTCGTGAACCCATAATTTTTGCTGCTATTTGAATTATGAACTTATCGCCAAAATCAACATGTTGCTTCTAGTTGCATCCCCAGCTTAGGGTGGTAAGTGGTACCTTGTAGCAAACTTTTCAGGGATATGAAATGCCTTCCCAACATCACTTCATTTTAAATGCCTCCTCGAAGAAATGTTAGTACCGCCTTTAGAAAGTTTTTGGTCCATCCGAAATTCCACATTCCCTTTTAAATTTTCAAGGATGAACCATGTGAATTGCAAGCTACTGGAATCCATATCTGAACATTTCCTTCGATCCGATATGATTCTGAGGAGCACAACACTAGAGTTAGAAATTTCAGAAAAGTGATATCAAGAGACATAGGTAACAGATTGAAACTGATCAATAATGTAAGTGGCAAATCATTGTCGTACCAAAAGGAAAGAGTTAGAAGTGCTTAAATATAACATAAACAGACAAATTATGGAAACCGCCGGCAAACAAAAGGGGAAAATAAAGCTTTGAATTGAAAATCATCGACAACACAGTAGATTGAAAACTCAAAATCATCCTTGAAGACCTTTCAAATAACAAGGCCGGCTACATAAACTATATTAATTCTGGTATGCTTTCACAAGCTACTTGGATTCTATTTTTAGCTAGCTAGAGCATCGTCGGATAAATCTAGAAAATCCACAAAAACTGGAAAGTGGGGAGTAAAGATACACAGATAACAATATATGGTAAATTCTACCGATCGCGATTCCAAAACACAATCAAGGACAAACTGTCTACCAGATTATGCATGATAAATCAAGTAGAAGCTAGCAGTTAGAGTCTAATTCTTCTTCATATTTAATTGTGGTATACCACTAAACAAATCTAATACCTAATATACTGATAATTGGATTCAGAATGCAAGCCTGTGAATAAACATAAGAAACGTTTTGGAAAAGGCATGAATAAGCCCTTAGAGACACCAAAGATGTCCACTAAATAGAATGGTAAACAACTTGAGACCAGAAGCAATGATTTAAGCCTGAAAACCACTAAGTATTTCTATGTTTCCAACCTCTAGTGAAAAAAGAAAACAGTATTACAATTAACTTGGAAATAAAATGGCTACAAGCAAGAGTTTCACACACTGCTATCATGGAAAAAGATATCAATGTAAATCAAGGTAGATTGCATTCTCTACGCAGGAAAGGTAAGATGTAGGAATAGAACTGAATTCTTGTATCACTGTATGCACAATTGCTCTATTTTAAATAACTCTAGCAGTTTCTCCTATAAACTTAGCAGCAAGAAGATTCTGAAAATTCATTCCATGAGAAACACCATATTAACTAAAATAGGACATATCAATCATATTAAGCCAGTCTATAGTGCATATACTTCCAACTTTCATATGCTCAAAAGTACGAAATCTTTCTGGCATCTTCTGTCTTCATCCTTGGAATCAAAGAGAACAAAAATACTAAACAGTAATTGATTAAAAACCAAGCCTTGAGGAAATCAAGGTATCCAGCACATCTATTTTACTTTTTGAGTCTTTCTGGAGGCCAAGTAAAAATTCTGGAAACTGGATTAATACTTGATAGAAAGTTGACTTCATGGTAGCATTTGGATAAAGCACAACCAAAAAAAGCCATGTTGCTCTAGTTTATGTCAACAAAAGCCCCAAGACATAGTTAAGATATGTTGAACATTGAGCAATATATTTTAATCCTATGGCAGTTAAAATAAGCTGACGAATTTCATATATTTTGATAATAAGGTGCAGTCAAAGTTTTTTTTAATTAGGTAAAAGAAACAGCAAGAGTTCAGTTTTCACCAATCATAATGAGATCAGAACGTATTCTTACCTCATTTACATAAGCAATAATCCTTAGCATTAAGCCTGTATACAGATCAAGTAATTTTTCCTTTATTACCCCATAAATTGATAAATATTTAGAAGACCAAAGCACCACATTTCCCTACAAGACCAAAAATCTTTATACGATCTTGCTTGATAGCTTTGGACAACATATCAATTCTACTTCTGAACAACAGAACAAGTAAAACTTGGAACTAACAAGTAGATACTACAAAGTCACTTGACACTTCCGGAATGTGTCGTACCTTTCACGATTTATTCTTTAGTTTCTTTTGAAAGGCAAAAGTATAAGCTATTCATCTATTCACCTCATTTAATTAGGAGACAAATTAAATTTAATAGCAACTGTTAAGGAGGCTAATGATAATAAGCTGTACTCTCTATGTAAATTTTAAGTCATTCCATAATATTTAACTATGTTGATCCAATGCAGTTCCACAACATGGAAAACCTATTTACTGCACTAATTAATTAATGGAAACATTTTAGAACATCAAATTCTCAAGGTGAGTAAATCATCTGTCTTTAGAAGTGGATATGGCATTCGGTAGGATCTGCTGGTGCAAATCTCTAGCAAGCAGTCTAGAAAGGCTGGTTGTCCGGAGCAACTACAATGAACAAACGAGGCTAAAGTGGCATAAACAAACTTACAAGAAAGAGGCAAAGATGAGTTTACAAAATTACAAGAGCTACTTGCAATTGATTTGAGTAGTTACTTAGAAATTTCATTCACTTGATGACTACATGAAAGTCGTGTAAGTTGTCACTTTTTCACACTTTTATGAATAATTCATCATATCCCAAGGTCGTAATTTTAGGTAATGTGCTCTATGATGTGTCGTGCCCTTTCCTTGCCTCATTCAAGTATTAGAGGCCCTTGGATTATTGCATTAATTTTCCATGTGTCCTTCAGACCTTCACCACTTTGTTCATTTTGTTATACACATGGTTGAACACAAATATAGTATGAAGGTAATGAATACCTACCACTATTATATATATAACATATACAGAATAAGGGAAAAATCTTGTAAATACTAGCGCCACTCATTTTGACAAATTATAAACATCTAAACAACAATAAATTTACTAGCTCTTATGTGCAATAATTTTGGATTCATCAAAAATTTCATATCCTTATGGGCTAACAGGTTCTATAAGACTTATATGAATTTTTTTTTAATAAGCCTTTCAATATTTCATTGAATAAAAGTTCGAAGTTACTTCAATTGTAACTCTCCAAACAGAGAACAAAAGATTTTCTGGACAATAGTCCTATAGAACCTGTTAGCCCATAAGGACATGTACAGGGCTAACAGGTTCTATAGGACTTATGTCCAAAAAATATTTCATTGAATAAAAGTTCGGAGTTACTTCAATTGTAACTCTCAAAACAGAGAACAAAAGATTTTTTGGACATAAGTCCTATAGAACCTGTTAGCCCATAAGGACATGTACAGGGCTAACAGGTTCTATAGGACTTATGTCTAGAAAATCTTTTGTTCTCTGTTTGGAGAGTTACAGTTGAAGTAACTCCGAATTTTTATTCAATTAAATATTGAAAGACTTATTAAAAAAAAATTCATATAACATAAGCTGTTCCTGGAATCCTTCTCCAATCATACATGAGTTTCTGTTCTATCCTACCTAAATCGTCTTCAAACACATACCATTTCAAAATCTCACTTTTCAGTTCTAGACTTCTAAAACAGATTTTCTAGTGAAGCTATTCGAGATTTTTAATTGAACTTTGAAAATTAGAAAGACATTGGCTATATACGGTAGTCTTAATCTCCATCCATATTAGCCATGATTTAAAATCTAGTGTTACATGTTTGAGAGATTCTGAAAAATGACAATTAGCAATGTATGAATCCAACATATAGATTATTAACAAAGATCCAAAGTAAATACATAAGCCAAACCAAGGATTAAATTCTTGTAATGTATCGTTGTGTTCAAAAGCAATTAAGGCTGCTTTTTGACTAAGATCTAATATCTATTTTGATTAATGACACTCCTAACTGACTGGAATACGCAAAGATAACTAATTAAACTCATATACAGAGGTCGAATCCCATCCATAGAGATGTCATTGCACTTGATTATTTTCTAATTAGAATAAATTAGCCAACACTCTATGCTGTAACATGCCACCATTGTCACCCTAATGTTTCAAAGCTTATCACTACAATCCACAACCAACCTCATGGAAGACGAATACGTAGTTCATGCTATGGATATAACCTCTCAAACATCATGTGCCATCACTATCACAAGAACCACCACTCCCACAAAATCCTTGTTATTGACCACTACATCGAACATGAGTTTGCACTTTATGCTAATATGTCTTTGCTGTTACTTTCATTCCTAAACAGAATAGTCACAATCACAGGTAATATCATTTCAACAACCACTGACAGCATAAGTCACCTAAGCTAGAGAGGGATTCTACCATTGGAAGTTCTAATCTTTTTGGCTCAATAACTGTTAATTAGCCTTTTTGAGTGCAGCATATTACCATTAACATATAATGGAAAATCAATGACCTTACAAGATTATTTTTTTTTAATAATTAATATTTGAATTTTAACCGTCAGAATGTGATTTTTGCATGGTTACCTTGCAAGCAAAACCAAATATCTCAAGTTTTTAAAGACATAATCAAAATAACAACCAATGCTTTATATTAATAGAACAACCATATAATAAGATTGACCTGAGGGTGTTTTTATGGTTCCAAAATATATGAAGAAAACATATAAAATTAGCATGAAACTAAAAACATATTTATTTATCAAATATAATATATTCAGCATAAAATTTAGCAACCTAATTTTCATCTCATTGTAGCATTGTCACACACTGAAAGTACTATATACTGGCACCAAAATTACCTTTGGATTACCGTCAAAACTCTTATACTAGACCATTTTATCAAATTCTTAAAAGCCTAACCTAAGCCCCCTATATTCTAAAAATGAATCGTTAAATTTAAATATACATGAATCAAGTGACAACTTCAAAATCAAGTTATATAAAGGCGCATGCTCATGATCACTCATCTACCAGTTCCAGCCAAAAATCAAATACTAGCCGATCATCAATATCAATGTGCTCCCTTCATTTGGTTCCCTCGAATTTATTGGATTTTATAAGTAAATCACGATATTGCTATATAAAAAGTTGAAACAGTGTAGGCTGTAAACGTAGACAACACTTTCTCAGGCAACAGAAGTCCACCAACTCTTAGGCCAACGTCAAGGATATCACCACAGCTCCTGACCCAATTTTAACAAGCAGCTGGGATCTCTTAGATGATTATACTATGTCTTAAAATATAATATCCACCAGATAGCCCTTAGACACAAATTCATATCAATTTAGGATTCCCTTATTTGTATGAAGGACTCCATAGCAAACAAAATGCATGTTTGATTATCACTTAACAAAAAGTTATATATATATACATATCTATCAAAAGTTGTGAACTCAATATTAATTTATTAAATAGGCATGCTCAAACAGCAAGAAATAACTTCCCTTAAGATGAAGATCAAACACTGAATTGAAGGATAATTAGCACAAATAATCCTAAAGTAAAAGACATTTTAATTGAATTCCGGAGTCACTCCTATCTTGTTTACATATTGTTCCCACAAAATTTTTATACCAATCAATTCATTAATCCTTCTTTGATCATTTATCTTCTTCCTTGACAAGTTTTAGACAATCACTGTAGCTGCAATTTAATCAATGTATCTATTCATTCAAGAATAGGCTCAAAATCTCGATTCCAGCATTGAGAAATGCGTTCTTCTCTAGATTAAAGACTAACCTCTCAACTAATCACATAAAATTTGAACAAAAGAGGTTCAGTAAAAACATCATCATTAACCAAAACAACCTTCAAGGAAATTGAACATGGTTACCTGAATGATTAACCTGTGCAAATCAGAAACACAGTTTGCTGCCTCCCAAACCCAATGCCAAACAAAGTGCTGTGTAAAAAATTGAAAACATATTTACTACTAAAATATTAAAAGACCAGCTTGAAAAAAGAAGATTAATACCAGCTTCAAAGAAGACGAACTCTACATTATTAGAGAAAAATCCACTGACTGAATCAAAGTAACCTGCATTAGGAACTTTCCAGCTGCCAAGCCTTCAATAATGAATAGGAAATATCGCATATTTTTGCAGAAAATAAGAAAAAGATGTCTTCCAATTTCTACCACAAGGAGTAGAGTGACCCATAGTTTTTCAGTAACTGAAAAGAAAGCAGCCAATACTACCAGATCCAAAACCCTGGGGCAAGCCCAAATGCAGTCAAAAGCTTCAGTGGTTAGACAACAAAATCAAAACGGAATCAGATATCAGAATCAAAAACAACAAAGATTATTACCTTTTGTTGACTTGACTTCTTGGACTCTCGTTTGGGGTCAAAACGCAGAACACCAGATGGCGAAAACCCCAAATCAGAGCCAGATTGAGGGTAAAGAACACAAGCCAGACATGGCCATTTCCTTGCATGGTTTCCAAGAAAACAGGAAGGTGAAGAGGAAGAGGGTTTTAACCAAAGCAAAGAAAATAAAAGCTGATTACGTGAATGAACATAAAAATTCCAAGATACCGATACAGTTTTCCGTTAAAATGAGAACAGTAACCAGGCGTACCTTCAAAGAAGCCACTTCGTCCTCCTCAAAAGGGAGAGGCATCAAAAGTCACGCTTCTTTCAAAGCTCAAAACTATTGTTATTTTAATATAAAAATATTCCCAAAAAGATCAGCAAAATTTAGCAATTAATACCTCAAACTTAATAGTTGATAAATGATAACCCCAAAAAAGGAAAAGAGCTTATGTTCACGCTTACTTGCCTCTTTATCTCTTTGCCATACAACAACAACAACAGTACTCCTTCTCTTTGCTAACTCCCTTATCTTATGACTTGTCTCACACACATAAAAATGGGGGATTTCAATCTCTGTCTAAAGCAAAAGAAAGGGTTTAAGAGGGTTTCGTTGGCTGAGAAAGAAGAAAAGACTTATTTCATGATATAGTTGAACAAAAAAAAAGCCTGCTTTTTTGATGTGTCATCTCTATCTCTCTGACCCTTCTTTCCCCGTGTACTTGTTTTTTGACCAGTGACTCATTCTTATCCGAAGAACAAGGGAGAAGGACATGTGGATGGATGAAAACAAAAACATCTGGAAAAATAGACACTCGAGGCGTCATCTCTGGAGATTGAGTGAGATAGAGAAAGAAGAAGATAAAGAGGGGGACATATAAATAACAAACATTGTGAGGAAACACAATGCAAAAGCCGAAGCTGACAGAAGAGAAGTGAGCACGCACCCGCAAAGGCATGGCTTTTCATACAATTGCCTGCGTGTGCTCACTCTCTTCTGTCAGTCTCTCTGTGTCCCTCTTCCTCTTCTTATCCCGAATTATCATCCACTCTTTCCCCCACCAATTCCCATACACATGATCTTTACCATCTTTAGTTTAACTGTCTGAAAATGGACCAGAAATGGAAACAAAAAAGTGAAATCCTAGATTAAATGGGAAAAACCAAACCGCCACCCAACTGCTGCTTCATACAGATCACCCCTCCTATGAAACTCAACCGACAGATCTGAAATCATCTTTTATATACAAATATAAAGATTTCTCAACAACCCTTTTTCTGGATACCCATTTTAAGTAGGTATATATGACTATGAGTAGGACAAAGAATTAGGGTTTTCTTTAATCACTCCCCCAAAGACCCAAAAAAGCCTTTTCATCATTTTCCAACCAACTGATAAACCCCAACCCCACCTAAAACCCTTTACACTTATCCTTACAACTCTCTCTCTCTCTCTCTCTCTCTTCTTTCTTTCTT